>NC_137071.1:81076003-81222982 GCF_951640355.1 Cnephaeus nilssonii
GTCAAGTTGTTCTAAGCTCTTTCTAGCGTACCAGACTTCCTTATGCTTGCTAGGGTCCAGTTGGTTTGGCCTCTACAGTAGTTTGAGCACATTCCTCAGGGAGGCTTTTCAAGAGGGCTTTCTTGGCTCCTGCCACAGTTCCAACCAGAAGCAAAGTCCAAAGGCAAAAGAAATTAAAGGGCCACAAGTCATGCCCTCTTCCCTGCCTATGAGGTAGAGTACATTTTTCCCTTCTAGAACCATTTAACAGTCTTTCGCTCTGCTGTTAGTATAGTTTAATCTGCTAAATTATCACATTTTCTACATCAGTAACAGAACTACTAGGACACCTGAAATACCAACTCTACATAGAGAGGAGTGCCAACTAGCAGAACCAGGGTGAAAAACCATACATTTTTCTGTTTTGTTTTTTTTCTGGGAGGCTGCCACCCTGTCCACCAGTGAACTAGCTTCCAGAGTAAACGTGACACCAGGAAAGCAACCTCAAAATGATTTACAGTAGGCACTGATGACACCAGAAAAACCACATTCCTTACTCTAAGACATACTGACAAAGGAACAACAGATTCAGGGAAATGATGAAGAAAAATTCCCAGTTCTGAAGCCAGAGCACAATGGAGCAACCATTAAGGGAGGGGAGTATTGCAAGAGGAGATCTAACACACTTGTAAAAGCTGACTAGAAGCTGCATGGAATGACTTGAAAGGGTCACGTGCAAGCCCAGCAAAGATGGGGCCTGACAAGTCCCACCAAGTAGTACTCCAGCTGGGAGCCAAACTGAGGGAGGTTGGGGGTAGGGACACCAACTAAGGACATCTGCAGAAGTGGGGGTAGTTCATGCTTCCCCCGAACTCATTCTCCCTATGGACTCAATCCACTGTGTAATTTTTATTGCTGGTTTTATTGTGGCAATTGGAAAGAATAAGGCATTGTCTTGCTGGGTGGAGTCCACTGGAGACCGATAAAGAAGAGGATTAATTCATTGTCCTGGTCTTGGGAGTATTTCAAGACAAAGAAAACACTATTTTAAGGAAGACATAGCTCTGCCCTTCCCCATACCCTCCAACTCTGTAGTCAGAGTCACTAGTGCAGGCCATAGCAATGGTCCCCCTCTAGCTACCCTTGTAATCCACCAAGGTATGATGATATGACAATATAAGGTGTTTTAACTAAGGGAGCCCCAGGAGCAGGTGGTATTGCAAACACTAATCAATCCTGCAAGCTAATCCCATCTCCACCAGAGCCAGCACATGGAGCCTTCAACAACAAATCCCGTCAACATGAAAAGACCCTATGGTCACTAAGGTTCTTTTCAGGTAGCCACGACAAATGCAGGGACTTTTCTGGTTTTATACAGAAGGAGCCATATAGATATCACTAATTGTTGTGGCAAGCAGCCTTCTTGGCCTAGAAAACACACACACACACACACACACACACACACACACACACACACATTCTTCCAACTTTATGCTTGAACAGGAAAAAATACTTCCTAGATGACATCCACTCTGCCCTGACTTTTCAAGGCTAAACAGAACTGTGTGCCCTTTCCCACACCTCATTCCCATCCATACATTATTACCTGCTGCTAAAGCTTTCAGACTTACTTTTTGCAAAGAGCTGAGAGATGGTTTTTCTGGTATCCTCTGTCCCCTCGTATTCTTTCTCCGCAAGCTGTTTGTTGGCAGTCTCCAGACGCTCTGTGGAATTCGGACACAATCAACAGAGTCCCATACACAAACTTCCATGCACATGTTGTTGGCTCTCTCAATACTGAACTTGGGCAAACAAGCCGGCTTCTTCTTGTTACACAAAAATGGGTGACACAGACATATGTTTGTAAGTATAGATCCCCAAACAAAACTAGAACATCGCAGGGAAAGAGGAGTTGAGTACTTAACACTTTTGGTCCATACTGACAAAACCTAAGTTCAGAATTCTACATTTCAACAAAGGAATCTATCCCTGAATAAATATATATATATATATATATATATATATATATATATATACACACACACACACACACACACACACACACACACACACACACACACACATATATACACACACATACATACATATATATATGTGTGTGTGTGTGTATATATATATATACACACACATACACACAACATATACATATATATATATATATATATATATATATATATATATATATATATCTCTTTCATTCACCTATAGAAAAAGCATCAGAGTTATTATAAAGTCTTTAAAACCCTGTACTGTCAAAACTGGAAGGGGACCATAGGCAGCATCTAGTTCAGTTCCCTCATTTTACAGATAAGATAACCTAAATCCAAAGACAGAAAACAACATTGCCAAGGTCATCAATTTTGAAAGTGTTGAAAGTGGTTATTTCTCACCATCTTTAATATTATCATGTTAAGGTAAAAATACAAGGAGGGAGTCCTAGAAACAATGGAGGATATCACTATTTCAAGCTTGCTCTGCCAAAACACTTGGCCTCTGCAAAACCTATAAAGGAAGAGAAGCAGCACCAATTGTGGGGGCGAGCTGGGTGAGTCCAGGAGTCCCAGGATAGGTACCAACTGATTAACATATCAACTCATCCCACTTTGATTAAGCAATCTCGGGATCAAGTACTATTGTAGTCACAAAAACCTGACCTGGTGTATGCCCTGAAATTTATTAATCGTACTAGTGGACTGAACAAACCTAAGAGCCTCAACGTGTGCTCCATAGCCCTTCCTTTCTACATCTTGTATGATGCTTCAGAAGTGATTCCCTCACCTCTCAGATCCCTGTTAAAGTCGTGCATCCTTCGAATTTCCCCTTCAAGCTTGTTTCTCATGGCTTTCTCCAAGGTTTCTCTTTTGGAGGATGACTTCACAAGGTTCTCATATGCCTCCGAGACACGTTGGATTTCTGTCTCCACCTGCAAAAAAAAAAGGAAAGATAGTGGGGAAGGTTGGAGCTTGATGTAAAGATGGTCTGAAAACATACATGCAAATCCTTAATGACAACTTCCCCCAGAGCTTTATTGATGGCTGGGAGGCATAACACAGATTACAAAAGTTTCCCAGAAGGACAATTATCTCACTGGCTCAGGACAATTCCACAGGTTAAAAAAAAAATACAGTTTCTGCCTTCAGAGAAGGTAGTAGGAGAGAATAAATTTAATAATATAAATGATTTTCATATATTAATTAAGATTTTTTTAAATTTGAAAATAATAATGTATATAGTATGTAGGTAATGTTACTCTAGAGTGCTCAAAGGACTTTCACATGTTTATTTTGATTCGCCTTGATATCTGCCTTCATAAGGACACCTCTCCCCATTTTAGCAGAGAGAAGAGTGAAATTGCCTTTTTGAACATGACACTAGTGGCAGAAGCAAACTGTAAAAACTCTAAGCCTCAGACTCATGCAGTAGTTCAGTTCAATTTAACAAATATTTACCAATGGCCAAATAAGGGACTATGGAATATCTAAAAATGAGTGAGGATATTATCATTGACCTCAAGAAGCTTTTTAGCTAATTAAGTAAAAGACTATAGGGTAAGAGTAGTCCTATTAAGTGTAAGGGAGGAAGAGGTTATTCCTGGTTGGGGGTGAGGGGAGAGGAGGACAATTTCAGGGAGGAGGTGGCATTTAGAGTTAGATCCTAAAAGCTGGATCAGATTTCAATGAGCACAGGTGAGTGGAAGGGTATTCTATTCTGAGTTTGTGAATGTATTCCCAGAGTGACCAGTAGTTCTATTTGGCTGGACACTGTGGGGTACACAGAGGGAAGCTGATGATATCTGGCTGCAAAGATAGAATGGATTCAGATCATAAACGGGCTTTAATGCCAGGCATTTGGACTTTATCCCATAGCCAGTGGGAAGCCAGTACAGATTTTTTAACAGAAATTCATAATCAGAGTTGTGTTTTATGACACTCTGGCAAATCTTGTAAAATGGAAAACAACAACAACACAAAACATCAAAGAGAAAGAGTTTTGCCCTGAATCAGCCCAAACAGCAAGAAAATAAGAAATTAGACTCCAAAGTCTTTCGGTAATCAGTATAGCTTCATTGCACATATAATAACCACAGGACTATTTGCATATAATTTGAATGAGACAAATAAGCCCCATGGTCTATTAAGAAATTTTCAAAATAAATGTGATTCTTGCAACCTTTCTGCACTCTCTCTCAGTTTTCCACTATCCTCCTTAACAAAGCTCAGGGTGCTTTACAGGGAGAAATCTCAGGCTGAAAGCTTGGGGGAAAGGTGTGGTTACCAAACAACTCAGATTCCACCTGCCCCAGCTCCAAAATTATGCCTGATGCAGGACTTCCTGCAAACAAATGAGGCTTACGCCCCAGAAAAGAGCAGACTTGAGAATGTTTTTCTCCTTGCAGATGGCACCAAGATAACAGCACAGAAGGGAAAAACTGGTGAATGGCATTTAGAGACATGATCTGCAAGGCTTGGGCCTGATAAAGCTTCTGCGTGAAATTCAAGTGCTGAGTAGAGAAAATAAACATTTCCATTTGAAAGAGCAGCTTGGTGTTTGTCTGCTCTGGGCAGCCTTAACAAGGCTTTCCAGTTCTCCACAGAATGCCACACCTGGAAGACAGTCCCTCAAGTTGTTCAGAGTACTATTTCAAGATCTTACACAAATCCTTTCCCTGCCCCCCTGTGTAGATACTGTACCCTCCAAAAGGGCAAGTTGTACACCCGTAAACAGAACCTTCCAGGAAAAGAAGTCACAGGAGGGCATATCCACTAATCTGATCTACGCAATGGTGGTGGCCGGGGAGAGAGAGGGTGGTGGTGAGTTTCCAGACTTATTTTATCTACTTATACCCCTCATAAACCTTGGGCCTCCTTATTTGTTCTAGACCAGCTGGTATCTACACCTCATTCTCCTCACTTTCTTTTTCATCTTCTACCTCACCTGTGTCTCTCGTCCATTGCAGCACTGGGTTGGCTTCGCTTCCCCCAGCACTCAAGGTGTGTCAATTACACTCAGTTGAGGCATCTTTAACCATACTTGGGAACAAACACCACAAATCCTATTCTGCCCCTCTTCCTGCCACCCACCCTCACCCTAAAAAAATCACCATGGATCTGTTGTGGGGTCGAACCCTGGAGTCAGAATAAGACCACTGGAGGCTGCTGATTGATTTAAAAAAAAAGCAGGCAAGAAGAGGGACTACAGAAGATCTGGGTCCAACCTTCAGTTACTACATCAAAGATGTGGCTGGGGCCACCCTAAATAGAGAGTTTGGGAAGGGTAGCAACTGTTAAATCTAATCAGCCAAACTGGGCCAGTCTGCCTCTAGTGTGTGAATATGATCCATTTAGTGAACCAATGTGATGGGGTGGGGGTATTGTTAAATGAATGAAGGGGGGAATTTTTAAATTGGGGGCAAAGTCAGGGAGAAACAGTTCTCACTTAACCCCACCAACCCCCATTCTTATTTGGAAACATTGGGGGGAAATGTTTTTACTACATAAAAATACTTAGCTGACAGTAAGTCTTCCTCTCTCCTTTAAAACCCAGATTTGGTGTTTACAAATTCTCAGCTTGATCCAGGCCCCTGAAATTTCCACTTGTGGGTGTCTCCTAAGGACAGAGTTGAACAATACCAGGCAACCTCCCTTCCCCCCACCCCACTTTCACCCCCACCTCCCTAAACAGTTTGCATTGTAGGGAGATCAAACCACAGGAGCTCTACAATGACAAAAGCTGCAAAACGGCTGCCAAAGGCATAATCCTATTCACCAACAGCCACTGGAAGCCAAGAGCTAAGGTTCCTAGTTTAGAGCACTCAAGAGCTCAAGTCCCAGCTGCAGGAGACAGGAAGGGCCCAGGAAAGAATGTGAACTGGGGACATACATTCTTTTTTCTACTTCTTCAGCCTAGGGCTGTCACCTGTCACCCAGCTGTGGTGCTAAGCCTCTCCTGCACCCTTCCACAAGAGAGAGAGAGAGAGAAAGAGAGAGAGAGAGAGAGAGAGAGAGAGAGAGAGAGAGAGAGAGAGAGCAGATGTTGAATGTGAGCTGCAGGGAAGAACCAAAGGAAAAAAGAGGATAAGGAATAAGGAAGCGGGTGTTGAAAAACAGTTACCATGGGAACTTCCACTTGGAAAAGTGCTCTAAGCCCTTTCCAGAACAAGGCAGGGCAGGATCTAACTTCAGTGGTGAGATTTTTCTAGAAACTATGATTTTATACTTAGGGTTCAAGTTCAGTATTAACTATAAGCAATACAAAATGTCTATGCTGGTAGGTTCTTCACCTCCTCAGACATCACCAGTGTTCTTGACCTTATGAAGAAGGTTCTCTGCCTACTGGGATTCTAAAACAATCAATCAAGTTTTCTTAAGGCCATGGTGTCTAGGAAAACTTCCTCCTCACATAAATATAAAATGTTATGTCTCCTAGAAAGAAAGGTAGAGGCTTTTCCCAAAGTTTCAAGTATATATAACCTTCAGATATAAGAATCCTTGCCCTAGTCGGCTTGTGGACCAAAGGGTCCCGGGTTCGATTTCAGTCAAGGGCACGTACTTTGGTTGCTGGCTCCTCCCTGGCCCGGGCCCTGATCAGGGCTCATGCAAGAGGCAACCAATTGATGTGTTTCTCTCACACCGATGTTTCTCTCTGTCTTTCTCTCTCTCCTCCACTCTCTCTAAAAGATCAATGGAAAAATATCCTCGGGTGAGGATTAACAAACAAACAAAAAAGATATAAGAATCCTTAAGACAGGCACATAAGTCACTCAGGCTCACACAAATGGAGACTTTTACATTGATATTAAACATATAAGATTTAAAGGAGCCTCTAATATCCCAATACTGGGGCCTTACCTTCTGCAGTCTTGCCACCTTCTCGTAGCATCCTTCCAACTCCTGCCGCAAGTTCCGGTTCTCGTCTGAGAGGATCTCAACCATCTGCTGGGCTCTGGAAACAATGGCAAAAGGGTCTGCCGGCATTGGCTGATAAGAAGCAGAAGACTGCTGAGCCCTAGGCATAGCTGAATAGGCTTCTCCTGGCTGTGGCTGCTGCTGCTGCTGGTGATGGTGGTGGTGGTGTTGCTGCTGCTGCTGAGTCAGGCCCGGCTGGGTGAGACGGTAAAGATCACTCTGGTGAGTCTGATTAGGAAGGAAATGTTGTTGCTGCCTAGGTAGGTGAGCCGAGTGGTCTCCTTGGTTTGGGACCAATGGATGTTGAGCAGGAGATAATCTAGTGGATGGTGGAGACTGGAGCAAGGACAAGGAACCCCCAGATGTGAGGGAAGAAGTAGGGCTGTGGAGTTGAGAGTTCCTGGCCGACAAAGGCAATGAGATGTCCTGTGTTGGCCTGTAAAACATGGAGGGTATATTAAGGTTAAGCTCTCTCTGAAGGCACTGGGGGAGAAGGGCACAAGAAAGTGACACGAGGAGGCTTTCAGTCCCCCCAGGACACCTGCAACCTGAGAAGCAGGCAGTATTAGACTACGGAATCTCTGCAAAGACCTCCACAGTCTTTTCTAGGTCTGACCTTCTATGACTGCCTGACAGACAGAGACATCATCCCATAGAAGATTGAACCAGTTGATCTCAAAGGTAGCTTTGTGAAAATTAAAGCGATGTATGCCTATACACTTGGTGCTCAAGTAGAAGCATTTTAAATGAGTCTTCTTCAAGTTTATTTTTCACCTCACCTCATTTTAAACTAAACCTTTTCTGACATTCTATATGTGGTCCGGCACACATAAAGAGTCAAATTTATAAAATATGTTCTACTTGCCCAAAAGGAAATAGTGAGCAGCAGTCAAAAACATCCCTCGTCTTGCTATCTGCAACTCTCTTTGATAATACATATACTCACAAAAATGATAAGTAAATACTTTTTAGATACCAAATAATTGTTATTGATTACAGTTATTAATAACTGACTGATAGCTATTAGGTGGCATTTAGAATTAGATCCTATAGTTAGTGGGATCTACCTCTATTTGTGGATAGTAGTAATAATACCATGGCTTCGAGGGGATTATAGGCAACACTACTGTATGATTTTTGATGTACTGAATCACAAAATGTAAGGACTGGAAAGGCCTCAATGAAATAATTTAGTCCAACTCTGTCAATGGAGAGAGGGAGAAAATGAGGTCCAAAAAAAAGGAAGCAATATGCCAAATATTACAGAGTGAGTTATGGGGGTGCCAGGGTAGAACCCTTGTTTCCCAATTCCCATTTCCAGGCCCTATCTACTACCATAATATATTGATTTCCTCATGCTGATGTTCAGATTCATAGCCTATTGCTTACAGAAAGTTCCAGAAAGAGAACTTTGGTACATTGTTTAATGTGGCTCTCTCATTTTTATACCTAAAACTGGACTACTGTCCATTAAGAGAAACAATCAGAATATGTGAATGGATCACTTCCACCATCATCACCACAAGGAAGCACATCTATCAATATACACAAAAAAAGCTTATACATCCCACCCCAAGCCCATGCCCAATGCACCTCATATACTCCCACATCCTGTGGATGCTTACCCTACAATTTATATTTCTCAATTCAGGGAAGACAGATGGCTAAGAGCATGGGATTTGGATACCAACAGAGTTGAGAGACCTTTTCTACTGCTTACTAGCTGTATAACATCGCTCAAATTACTTTATCTGCAAGAGCCTGTTTCCTTCCTGAGGTTGCAACTTAATTACAAAAATACTGGACTCTTCTCATTTTGGAGCTCAATAGGAATTACAAGAGTCTCTTATCTACCTCCCAGAAAGCTAGGTTGACCCTGTTAGTGATTTTACTTATCGGATATTCATTTAATCTTTGCACTGAATTGCATGCAATTCATGGTGGAACTGGGACAAATCACCAGGAGCAATTAACTTTTAACTGGTATTCCAGATGCTAAAGCACATCTCTCCCACACACACTCCAGTTATCATTATTGTTCATTTATATAACCTGACAAGAGATCCTCACTATTAGAGATTTTTACTGCTAGAAAATCATTCCTACCACTTGCTCATGGGCACCCAATTACCTGATGTTCACCAGAGCCCTCAAACCTGCTCCAGCCCTAGTTTCTGTCTCTCGGCCCCATCAAAGCCTCTGGTGTACCCATAGTCTTCCATCTTCATACATATGTCACTATAGATAATTACTAAATATTGAAGAGGGCATGAGAACTATTTGTTGATAGAAGAATTTACATGGTTCTCCTGATTACAACTGGAAAGTTACTACCTTCACATGACCTTTCTTTCCATGAGCTCAAAGCACTCCTCCAATCAAAGGCCTGGGAGCTGTTTACAAATATATATGTGCATATGTGTATATGTGTATATGTGTATATGTATGTGTATATGATAATGTGATATATATGTGTGTATATATATATATATATGTGTGTACATATATATGATAATCTTAAATTTATATATAAATTTAATGTCCTGGAATTTGTTGGGGCTATTGGATATCCTGGGTAGAAAAGAGGAGCTTATATTTCATGTTCTCCAATCCAGCTCTCAAAATTTAAGGGAAAAACAAGCATATTAACCTCCATCCTTGTTGTCAGGATTTGGAAACCCAAGGCCTGGGATGTGTTCTCTTTTAAAGACTGAATGCCCATTCTGAACTGGGCTTCCTCCTCCCAGCTCCCCTGGGTGCCATCAGCAACCCAGGCCTCTCCTTCAACCAGAGTGGCCACTGGTCTCCCTCCTGTCTGGAGGCTGAAAGGCCCCTCCTTGCCCTGAACAGCTCATGGTCTCCTGGGGACCTCGGGAAGGAGAAGACCACAAGATCTGTGAAAAGCGGTCACCAGAGTCAAATAAGCCCACAACTGTAGTGGCCCTGGCCATCATGACTCTGGGCACTGCCTAGGAGATAAGGCAGTTGCCCCTCAGGTTCCCCAGGCTGGAAAAGGAAGCAGATTTCAGTGCACTGTGATGTTGGAAAGACCAAGGCAGTCCATCCCTGGCAGGTTTGTAAACATGAAGCAAGGCTTGGGCAGTTGCAAAGAGAGAGAAAGCCCTCTAGCCAACGAACTCCATCTGGGCTCCAGCATCCACCCACCACAAAAAAAAATCAAGGCAGTATTAACACTCTTGTGAAGTTTCCACTGAGAGGAAGGGACTAAGGAATGACAGGGGTAGGGGAGAGCTGGGGGGATGTCAGGGGAAGCAAAAACACACTTGAGACTAAATAATATGCGTAATAGCAATAATAAAGGTGGCAGTTGGGTGAGCGGCACTATCCCCAGCACAGCAGCATGAATCACTCCCCACTGACATATTAACCAGGAATAAGCTGCCAGCAGACAATAGAATCACATGATCCCATGAAAGCCCTGACCTGCATACCTGCCCCTTCCCTCCCTTCATTATGCCCCTTCCTAAGACAATCTGGTTCTCTAGTGCTCTGTGGAAAAGGGGAAAGGGCATATATGCAGGACAGAGGCCAATGGCCAAAAGCAGCATCCCCCCAAGCAGAGAGAACTCCCTCCCAGAGACAGACAGCTTTGCAAAAACACAAAAGAAAAGAAAAACCGGTCCGTTGAGTTGACATACCACCTTCCACCCTGCTACCTCACTGACTGGAAGCCACTGCCCTCCCCAGCCACATACTCCACACACACATACTGCACACTCCTGGCCCACACGTGTGCAAGCCCACACTTATACTCTCACCAGAGCAGGTGCCACCAACAGCCTGGAACCCAATTTATTCTCCCCACAGAAACGGTGCCTTTCCCAGGCTCCGTGGTAGTGAAGCTGTGAATCCTGGACTGGGCTGCAAATTCTTGATTGTTTCTCTTGCACAACCAGCTCTGCTCTGAACTACAGAGTTAGGTCACCCTTAGATTCCACTAAACAAGGATTTGAAGAAACCTCAGATCTGGGCACAATTTCAAAAATCGAAAGGAGGTGGCTGCTTTACAGAGAAGATTTAATTGTTAAAAACAGTTGATAAATGTATAAACCCCAAATGCAGAAAAGGCTCAGCACTTAAAAAGACAAAAGATTCAGAGAATTTTTAATTCTTCACATGTCCTGGCTTTGTTTCCCATCTGGAGTTGTGAGCATTCAGGATATTTATTTTTTTAAGTGGGGAGGAGGGAATAGGGAAGATGAAGTAATAAAAAGATTGTTTATAACATTTTGTTCATTTTAACAGCAAATCTTTAGCATTTCACTGCACCTTGAAAGGCAAACAAAGGTTTTTTGAACAGCAATTTGTTTAAAGAGCTTGCTTTGCATCCCTATCTGTAATTTGTGGATTAAGAACTAGGAATTTAGTCTTCTAATTGTTTGGTGCTAACAGCGGTTCCTTGGAAAGGTATTCACAAACTGTTAAAGCAAATAAGGAGGACAAATGTGTCACCACTTGAAAGTGTACACTTTAGGAAAGCAATTCAACTACCTCCCCCTGCCAGCAATTTGTCTTTAGTCCCATGCCCTGCAAACATTTTATTGCCTGAATTTTTCTGATGCAGACCCAAACTTCACACAGAACATCTTTTAAGTTTTGTTATTCATGGAGCATATCAAGCACCCTGTTCCTCTCCCATAGAGAAAAAGAAAAAATGTTAGAGCAAACATGTCTATTGAAATGCTGCTCAAGAGAGGGTAAGCAGCATGAACTCTACTGCTTTTGGTGACAGGAAGATAGAACCACAGATAATGTAGGAGGGAGGAGAAAATACAAGTATCTTCCTGTAAAACAGATGCAGCTAAATTTTTCTGGTGTTTTAATCAGTATGGGAAGAACAAAAATCCCTCTTTGGGTTCCTTGTTATTTATTTAGGCAGATCAAAGGACTTTTCCAACTAGCTTCAAACACTGTGGGAGCCATTTCAGATCACGAACAATACTGGTGAATGAGTTCTGAAAATAGCTTTCCTGGAGAGGCGGGCCATGTGCTGAGTGGGGCTTTGGATTCTGCTCCACACCCCAGCCAACACACTACCCTCCCACAAGGCAACCGACGTCAGCCCATCCACATACGGTAGGGAGTCCCACAGACTCTTTCCATACTAATGGGAAGAACAAAACAAAAACCCTGGCTTCATTGACATTTTGCTGGCTTGGATGGGTTTCCACTAAGCTAAGCAGTCCAACAGACCAACCCCTCCCTGGGTCTTCCGCTTCATTGGACAGATGGGAATTGGGTTCTTGATCTCATTTAAAACGGAAGGGCCCTGTCCGTTACCCCATTTCCTGTTCCAAGACACTTATCAGAACTTAGGCTCCTGCCCTCTGAAAGCTGCACGGAAGAGTTAAGGGGGAAAAAAAAATCCTAAACTGGCAAAGTTAGGGGTGGAGCCCAAAGTGAATTGTCTCTGGCTAAAAAATGACCGGGAAGGGGAAAATAATGAAACATCAGGAAATTCCAGGTGCATTCTCTCACCTCACCTCTAACTCCACCCCTTGACTGCCTTGTCTCCACAGTCACCCAATGAAGAACTTTAAGCCAAGAGGCTTTTTCCCAAAGCAGTAAGAAGGGACAGGAGGCAAAGAGTTAGACATCAAAGAGATTCACAAACCTAGTCTGGGGGCCCCCTAAGGAAAAGGCCACCCTAGGTCCAGGCACTTCAAACCTCATGGCCACCCATAATTACCCAGGGTAACTGGGCAGGAATACCGCGTAACTTCCATCATTGTTGCCCATATACTGAAATCTACTAATCAGAGACATCATCCCAATAGCAATAATAGAAACAATGAGCTGCATAATGGAATCATAATATCTGGTTGATACAATGGACCCTTGAATAAATCAGAAGTATACATGGGTGGGCAAAAGTAGGTTTACAGTTATAATACAAATAAATAATACAATTATTAATAAATAATAATAAAAGAATAAACTATGTGTTTCATGTACTCATAACTATAAACCTATCTTTGCCCACCTGAGTATTTAGGAAGAACTGAATATATAAAACAGTACTCCTGAACTAAGGACAAATGGTAGAGAAGTCATGGGTGTATTTTGCCTTCTACATTTTAGCGTCTGACCAAAACTTCTATATAATATGATATAAATTTAAATTGCATGCTTAAAAACACAACAGGTAACTAACAAAGTCTCTACAGAAGAAAGATGAAGCAATCCAGATTTCATAAACTGAAAGGAAATACAAGACAAGTTATATTCTGAACCTGCATGTTCCCCCACAATAACATTTTGGTGTTTGTTTAGTGTCCAAAAGAATCACAATAATTCCTCCGAAAGATGTGTTCACAAAAATATGTGATGAGAGTTTTGCAAAGGGGGATAAGTAGAAGTGATAGGATATTCCAGACTAATTTAAGTCCAAGATACTTTGCTTCTGCTTCTAATGGAAGGACTTAAAACTCATAAGATGAACACTGACACTTCTTTCAATATCCTAGAAGATAGGACAGCAAATAACTGCTGAAATCAAGATTTGTGCTCCTGTTCATCCACTAGGCAGGTGAGGCTGTATTCAACCTATAGAGTTCAGGGAATGTTAATACAGTACTAATTATGGCTAGAAATTCAGGTTGACAGGAAATTTACTAAGTCAGGAGCCAGTCATGCATTGCAGAGTCTGTTATACCAAAGACAGGCTCATTCCTTCCCTTAAGATTCCTAACACACAGCAGAAGCTGTTTGGGGGAGGAGGTCAGAAAATCATAGAAAGGGAACTCTCTTACCTGGCTGCTCCATACTCAGGGGGATGCTGATACCTCATCAGTTGCCCCTCTGTTCTCCCTGGCTGGTTCAGACGATGCTCACTATAGAAGTGCCCTGGCTCTTGGGGCTTGCACACTACAGACTGGGGTGGCATGCCCTTGAAGGGATACTCTGGTGGGGGGCCTCGGTGTTCCATGCCCTTCAGGCTATGCTGGCCGGGAGGCCCTTGGGCCTTGTAGAATTCACTGGAACTTGTGGGATTCTTGTAGAGGTCATTGGGTTGTGGTGGAGAGAGTGGAGCGCTGGTAACAGGTGGATGGGCCTTAACTCCACTGGTGGCCAGTGACATCTGCATTAGTCGTTCACTCAAAGAGCGGACATGTCCTTGCTTAAGGTCTCTGAGTCCTTCATCCTGGTGCATCTTCCCAGGATTGAGACGCTGAACTGATGGGCGTCCCTCCGTCCTCATCTTCTGGTTGGTGACTCCAGTGACATAGAAGGCAGCTCCAACACTGGCATGCTGTTGGCCCCGAAAGTACTGGGACTGGACCTTGGCTTCTTCATAGGTTGGGAGTTCTTCATTATTCTGCATTCGAGGGGAAAGTTGCTTCTCCATGATGATATTTTCTGACTGAATTTCCTGCCCTTGGGGTTCTTGTCTAGCAGCATGTGCCACAAGCTGTTGGTGATGGTCTTGGGGACTCAACACATCATTCTGAGGACCTGAGTTTCCACTGCCACTGGGGAAAGGAGGGACAGTCCCTGTGGCTTGCTGGTGTATGGCAAGCAGGTTGCGATTCTCATTAGGATTGCCATAGCGAAGCTGCTCTTGTAGCAGACGCTGCAACACCGTGGTTCCTCCACTTGGCTGTTCTTCAGAATTTCTCATCTCTATTGCTGGTGGTGCCTTGTGAAGAGAGAGAGAAATTGGGCACCTGGGCTGCCCTTGACCTAGGAAGGGGAAACAGGAAGCTTAACACCCAATTGATGGATAAATCATTCCTCTAAAGGGGAAAATGGGTATTGGGGGGTGCGGATTCCATTGCAGATACAAAGTAGAGAATTGAATCTAGAATTAATAGATTAATTGTTGGTGACTCCTGACTCTAGCATTGATATGATGAGGAACTTGGAGGCATAAGAGCTCTCTGTTTCCTCTTTCATTTTTAGCATGGGTTAAATATTTAATTTTGACTTAATTCTGAAGAGAACAGGACAAATCTGGAGCAATCAAGTAGAGTGATCAGAGAGGGCAATTTTCCTAGGACCTTACTTACAAGGTTCATCTCTCTATATTCTATTTCAATGAAAAATACAGCTGTGGCAGTGGGGGCAGGAAAGTGGAGAGAAGTTGTCCCGTAGACAGGATCTGTAAAGCAGTTCAGCATGTGAAGGGAGTTATAAAATGCCAAATAATAAGTAAATACATAAAAGGTGACGAGAGCTTGGCTTGCACCAGATAGAAATGATCCCTGCTCGATGGATATCATTTTCTGTGATCTTATAAAACTCCGAAACATATATTTTTTAAAGGAATCCTTTTTGTATTGTCCATTTCAGATGCTCCCTGGCTTAGTAAGAGAAGGGCTTGGAATCATTGTTATTGATAAGTTTTTCTTTCAGCCATCCAGGAATTGTCTTTGAGATTTTGTGGTTGTTGCTGCTGGGTAGGAGGAGCTTAAAGGAAAACCCTCTTTCATTTAAGAGGGCCTCTGACAACATTTAGAAATTGAAAATTTTAAAGGTCATCCTTCTGGAAAGGGTATAATTATAATACTCCCCCTCCCCCAATTAATTCTTCTTAAGGAAGTAATATGGATTGAGTGAAACAGACATCAGTAGTAAGACAACCCAAGATTCAAATTCTAAGCATGCCATGGTTTTACAGGGTAACCTAAACAACTGATTCCTCTTTTCTTATCTTCTATTCCCCTACCTAAAAAAATAATATAGGTGACCTCTTACATTGTCTCTCTCTCTCTGCACAGTATAGTAAGTAATACATACAAACTCATTATAGGCTCAAAAAATCTTTGGACAGAATCTGTCTCATGTTATGTACTATAATTTAATACTAATGCTCAATAATGAAACGTTCACTCTAAGGATCTTAAGTAGTGTTGGATAATGGACATGATGTCACACAAAAAGTTACAATAAAGGTCAACCTAATCCACCCTTGGGTTCCTAGATGAGAACTCTGGAATCCTGGTTACAGGGACCTGATTTGTATATTAAATAGCCTCTGAAAACATGACCCCCTTTCCTTTAGTCTTATAGGGAGTGACCCAAAGACATGTATGGTAGATAAAGTACAGTCATATTCTCTCCTCTCACACTTCTTGCATCATTATGCTACCTGGTTTCCAATTATTGTATAGAGTATCTAACCTTCCAAAAGCCCTTCTTAAATCTCATTAATTGTATTTTTGGGGAAGAGCATACCAAGGGGCTGAGAAAACTGCCCTCAAGTTCCCTTTGCCTCCCTCCCTTCCAGTGACCCACTGGGACTCCTGTATTTAAACTGTCAGATTGGGATTTTCTGATAGGCTGAGAAATATAACATATAAATCTCTTTTAGTGTCTGAAACTGGAAAAATGACTACCAAACTACTTTTCCTTTCTCAAAAAATGGAAACAGGAGTATGTATGGTCACAGGAAAATCACTTATAAACCCCTCTTGCAAGGCAATGAAATCCAGACATTGAGCTACCCCAGACCCTGAAGAGTAAGTACACCACCCCCTCCCATTCCACACCCACCCCACCCTGCACACACACAGGCTCGCACACGCACAGGCACACACACACATTGGTGATCCATACCTATTTCTGCTTTCTTTTAGGCTTAAAGCCTTGATCAGGATAGGGAATTCTTGCTTATGAGCAGCTCCAGAAACCGCAACGGCAGATTCCCTCTCCCCTAACACTCAGGTTCAGGTTAAGCGCCGCCAAGAGTCCAACCAGTGGTCACTCTGAAATGTTCAGGAGGGGGAGGGAGGAGAAATAAAAACGTCGTTTCTATTTTGCCACCAATGGCCAACTGTTAACCAAACCAGTCCTTCCAAGGGAATGACTTATCCTCCCATGTGATTGCCTTTTATATGAGTGGCAGAATCCATTTCCACCAAGACAAAAAGAAATGTCACTATCCAGCAGTATGTTCAGGAGATCGGCCAGTCTCCAGGAGATGGAAATGTCCAGGTCTGAGACTGGCAGATTGCTCTGCTCTAGCCTCACAGCCCCAAAAGCCGCTGCTTCAATCCTGAGTTGGAATGATGGGTGATGACAGAAGCCATAACCACAGTCACCTTTAGGGTGTTTCCTTTAAATTGCTATCAGTAGCAGGGCAGGTGAGTGAGGCCCTGCATCCCAGAAGAAAAGGCGGTCATCAGAGGGCAGGTTTTTGGTAAAAAATTCAACTGCTACAGCCTCAGCTGGGCAGAAGCAATCCCAAACTCTTTTTTACCCAAGTCATTAAGTATTTATTGCATACTGGCTATTCCAGATACTTTCCAGCCTAATGCTAGAGGAATAGAACAGACACACAACGTATTTTTCCTGCCCTCAGAGAGCTTACAATCTGATTGATGCCCCATCCATTCTTCCTGGAGCAGCAAAGGCAACTGCCCTTCTCAGTGCATAGCAGCAACCCCTCTCCCTCATGCCTCCACTTGCTTTCTCAGCACTTCCACAGCCTCAGTGTCTCCGAAAAAGGAAAGGCTAGACTCACACAAACAAGACTAACTGCAAACACCCACCAGATATGGGTTTGAGATAGTCCTCATTTCTAATTACTGCTTTGACCCTCAGAAAAGGCCCTGCAGGTCCAACCAAAATGGTTATCAAACTGAAGAGTTTGTGTTTAGGTGGCATGCAGATGATCCACATTCTTATTTTCTGTCCTGCCTTAGGCATGACTCACTCATATCACTTAAAGGAAAGGCTTTAATCTGCACCAGAGACACCATTTGTGGAGCAAGGCAATGCAAAAGAAGCACACAAGCATCTCTGCATTTCGGGAGCATGTCCAAAACATTGGAGTTTTTTAAAAATCCACAAAACTGCACAGTGATTAATTTAACATTATTTCCTTGCAATGTTGCCAAAAATAAAATGAACAGATATAGAGTGAGAAAACATGGGAAATTGCCTTTCTATCTTGTTTTGGCCCAATGTGTAATCATAATCAAAAGCAAAAGCATCTCCCATCTGCAAGGTAATTATTTTGGGGTGTCTCCCCTAATTTCAAAGAGAGGAACAACTTCTAATTGGAATCAAAGCTGGACTATTAACAGAGCTATGGTAAATAACCACTGTGCTTCTGTTGTCCAATTCTGAACAAAAAAAGTTGTCTTTTTTAAAACTGAAACACGCAGAAAACAGCCCGAGGCTTCTAAACTTGGACCCCTGGAGAGAAACCACCATACAATTCTTTGCCAGTACTATTTAGATTCTTCATGCCAATCTTGACTGACTTGCTTCTAATGCCCAGATCCTCACCATAAAAACTTTACTTGTCCGAAGTCTTACTCTCTTTCCTTAATTTTGTCCTCTCTCTTACATATTCTTTTCAAAACTCAAATCATTTTAAGTTAACCAGACACAGACTGTCCCTCCCCTTTACCCCGCCCCCTGGCCTTTTTTGTTTCTCTTTAGAAGAGGAAAAGAACTTAGCCTAAAAAAAAAAAAAAAAAGCTTTGCTGATTTCTCTCCAGTTCGCTGATTGCTTCTTAAAAAAACTTATGTTCATCTACATATTAAGAGTCACATAAAAATGAAAACACTACTCCATTTATTTATTAGAGAAAGGAAAGGAAAATATTCTCGTCTCATGTGCAAGAACTAAAATAGTATGAACTCTGAAACCTTTAATCTTCCCACAGATTTAATCACTTCAACTGTCAGGGGTCTGACATCATCTTCAATCAATAAAATAACCTTGTTTCTCCTGGACAAGCAGACTGTCCCTGAGGATATTTGATAGGGGAAGAAAGGATATCCGTGGTTCTCTCTTTAAAAATACAATTTGAATCTATATATTAAACTCTTCTGTAGTAATAACAGGTCAGCAAGGCCAAGCTAAATTCTTACTCCATTTGCAGTCGTTGGCCTCTCCCAGTATACCTGGGAGATTGAGCCAAAATACATTAGTGAGAGCCCAGATGTTTCCCAACCCAAGTCCCAGAAAATCAACATGACAAGGTGGCCAAATTACCCCCCCCCCCCCCGTCTCAAATAAATTTTGAAATATGCCTATGAGATCTTCTCTTTGTCCCTTCTATCTCTTCCTATTCTACTCCCACCCCTCACTCTACCAACCACGATGAAGAATCTAAGTCTAGGAAACCTGTTTTTCTGCTAAATCTTGGTCAACTTGTTCATATAATTTTACCTCCAGTTCTCTGGAAATAAGCCAGTTCAAAGTTTTCCCTGTATCTACATGCACATATTTTTGTATAAAACAAACGCGCGCGCACACACACACATGCACACACCCTCCCACACAAAGAAAGGCAAAATGGCCCACTGAATTCTCTCATGTCCTCTCACATTGGTCCATATTGTGGCCTGAGGTGTCCTAGGGAACACCTTTCCCAATAATCTTGCAACTCAGGATACTAATTCACTTCCTCTGGGAGGTAAGAAACAGTGGTCCCTTTGCAGGTTAGCCCTAAACTTTCGATGGGTAATGGGCAGGCAGTATAAACACCATGGTTAAGAGCCAGAGCCCAGAGTTACTCTATCCAAGTTCAAATTCTGGATCTATGGTTTACTAACTTACCTCATACATGTCTCTTGATCTCCCAAAGTCTCAAATTTCATTATTTGCAAAATAGGAATAATGGTGCTCATGCCTCATAGGGTTTCATAAAGCTGAAGGGAGGTAATCCATGTAAAGTATAAACACAGAGCCTGGTACATAGTAAAGACTCAGTAAAAGTTAGCTATTAATGTTATTATTTCAAACTGGCTTTTTTTTCTAGAAGGCTCTACAATTTTATAAAGTAAGGTTGGTTTTGTAAAAACTTTATTTGCAACTCAGTTTGTGTGCAGAGGTCCTTAAATCAGTGAATGTTGGAAGAAAGACTTTTGGGAGACCATCCAGTGGTCCAACCCTCCTTTTTTATAGATGAAGATGCCAGAGCTTAAGAGGGGTCAGAGCCAGGGCAGAATGTAGGTTTTATTACTCCAAAGGGAACAGTCCTTCCACTAAAATATATTATCTAGCATATTAGTTTATACATAGAAGATGCTTAATAATTATTTATTAAATTGAATTGACTCTAGTTTTAAAAGACTATGAATGGGGCTTAATGCTACCACCAATTTTTCAATTCCATTACAAGTAAAATGATAATGGGGGGGGGGGGATCCAAACAGGTGAGAGGTATGTGTTTAGTTAGAAGTATGTGGAAAGACCTTACACAATAGCTCCTCCTTAGGCCAAGATATGCAGATAGGTCGGGGAGTAGAAGGAACCTCCACTGATCAATATTTCCAGGCCCCTGTTGTAGGTCTTGTCAACATCATAATGACTTGGTACTTACTGTTACTTAAGTCTAGCACTGGCTTAAGAAAAGGTTTTGAGTCAGCCCCACTTCTTTGCTCCTAGCTCTACCTCAGTCTAGATTAGGTTAGAAATTTATTTTAAGAACCACAGTAAGACCTTGGCATTTCCAAATCTTACTGAGGATCAGTATCAGTTATCTGTTTCTGAGATGGCAACCCAAAGGTGTGGTCAATTTGGTCCCAGTTTTACTTTTCTGTACTATAAATCAATTAAGTTGAACATGTTAACAGACAACAAAAGTGATTAACCCTAAAATGTACATGAGCAGTGAAATACTGGGTAACAAGAAAAATACTGTTGCCACCACCCCTCCACTTTGCTCCACACATACCCATTCCAAAGGAGGAATAAATAGATCACACCATCACATCCCATTTCTTCTTGTCTCAGAAAGAATATAAGCAGTCCATAAAATCATATTGAGTATAAACTGAGAAAAGTTTAAAAATATACCCAGAAGCTATCTACTTTATCAATATCCTATCTTCAATGGCATACTACTCACTTTTATTTTTACTTATTTTACAAGTAATATAAGCACAACATGCAAATATTTATAACAGAAAAAAATCAATCATAATCCTAGCAACCCAACCCAAACATTGTTAATATTATAGAATATTTCCTTTAGTTTTTTCTTTGTATACTTGTGTTTTTGCAAAGCAATGAAATATGAATGTACATGTAATTTTGGATCCTACATTTCACTTTATCATAAGCACTTTCTCCATGTTGAAGCACAGACTTCATAACAAACACTGCAATGACTGTGTAATAGTCCATTAAATGAGTGTATCAAGATTCACTTACCCATTTTCCAATTATTCAGACATTTAAATTGCTTTCAATTTTGTTCTAGTCTAAATAATGTTATAAAAACATCTTTTGATTTGGCCTTTTTCAATATTTTGGATTGTTTCCTAATGATAGAATCCCCAAAGTAAAATTAATGGTCAAGGAGCATGAATGTTTTTAGACAACCCACTAAAAAAAATAAAATAAAACTAGCAAAATATCAAAGTCCCATGAAATCTCTCCTTCATTTAATGAAAAGTTATCCTGCTCCCATTTCTCCACCAGGGCAGAACAGGACTCCTGGGAGGGAATGAAGCCAAGAGAAGCAGTGTAGTATCCCAGTGACTTTCAAAATGGCAGAGTGGAATGTGGACTCCCTTGTGAATCCAGCTTGCATGCACTTGTCCCAAATTGCCACCCAGTCAAGAAGCTCATTAGTAAAAGTATCAGGTGGATGAGAATAGGTTCATGGCTTGGCTTATATCATGTTTCATTTTTTGCCCTTGGAAAGATCTGACAGTCAGCTTGAGGACATTCAGTTCTAGTGACCCCACATGCTAAATTCTCAGAAGTAAATTGGTTAGTTTTCCGATATCAACATTAAATATATTTGACAGGGTATTGTGCTATATAGAACTAAGCATATATAACCAATGTGCCTGTGTAACTCTATTCTCAGCCACAGTTAAGGTGGCACATTTAAGGTCAGCCCTGTTTAAAATTATATGGCTAAGTGGCATCTGTCTTAAATGGCCAAGGTGTTATAGACAGACGTTTATTTGCAGACTTGACCATAGAAGTCATTCAGTCCTGAGGCAGGGGAGGAAACAAGCCAGAGATGCCTTTGCAAGAGCAGACACAACAGGCATCTTTCCTGGGCTGCTTAGTGAGAATTCTCAGAAGAGAACAGTGCTTTCCACCTTCTCCTTGGAGGTTTTCCCCTACTTTTTCCATTTCCCCCCTGCCCCCAACTCTGCTCAATATGGAAAATTAATTCTCCCTCCTCACAGTTTCTACTGGACTTTGTATACATCTCTATTAGAACACTTATCATACCATATTTTCCACAAACATGTATTAAGCACTTAACTATAGCCAGAAACTGCAAAGGTCCTAGGGTGAATTAAGAGAGAGAGAGAGAGAGAGAGAGAGAGAGAGAGAGAGAGAGAAATAAAACAGAGTCCAGTCCTCAAGGAGCTCCCAGTCAAGCAGTGGGGCACAATCCAATAGGAAACCAGAGGTATAAACAGTTAACTCTGGCAACACAGAGGACTGCAAAAACTTCTGAGCCACCTGAGCAAAGCTTCACAGAGGAACAGACCTACTAGTATGAGCTGAGTAGGAGACATGTAATCTGATAACTGACTTGCTTATGGAGAAGTTGTAAAGGGAGGAGTCAAAGATAAGTTGAGATATATCTTTGGGAGTCATTAGCATATGGATAGCAGCTAAGGTCAAAGAGTGGGCTGGATCAAATAGAGTAGGAGCAGACTAGAATCAAAACTGAAACTAGGTTGGGCCCCTGAAAAAAGTGAGCAAGGGTCAGGTACTTGGCAAATGTGCGCATGCGAGAAAAATTCCTTTACTTACTAATGGCTCCCCCTCCTTCCCCTTACACCTTCAATCTAGACCTTGGAATACATTGCTCCAGGAATGAAAGTCCCCAGTTACAATGCAGAGAGGAAAAAAGAAGTTCATTCTTGTCCTTTACGCTTCTAAGTACCCACACAGAAATGGAAGTTGTTACACTGCAAGATCTTAGAGGGCATGGGCTGAGTGCAAGCTTTTCTTCTGTGTTATTCCTAACACCTAAAACTTTAATTGTTACATAAATTATGCTTAATAATTGCATAGTGAGTAAATAACAACTTCCCAAAGACTTTGCTAGAGACAACAAAAAAAGAAAAGGAATGAAAGATATACTAGCAGTAACAGTAATACTATTACCTTTAGTTTCTCAGCTTTTCTTCTAAGGAGACAAAAGCTCTTTCACTTCTGTTATCTTATTTGTCCTTCTCAGCAGCTCTGTGAGGAAATAAAGGCAGATGTGATTAATTCTATTTTACAACTGCAGAAGCTTAGGTCCAGGACAGATAGCTAATGACAACTAATTTGACCAAGGTTTCACTGGCCCACTGGTGGGACCAGGATAAGAATCCAAGTCCTGTGACTTCCTGCCCTGTGCTGGGTTACTAGACACAAACGTTTACAGAACTGACTCTTCAGTTTTTAAGAGGACAGTTCACAAGAGAAATTCATTAGGAAAGCAGATTCCCCAGGGCTCCAACAGTATCTTGAGCAAGCTACTGCACTGCACCTACAAGAAAATATCTAAGACGTTTCCCCTTACCAATACTGGAACGGCTAAATATAATGTGCAGTGGTGCTCCACTAACATAATTAGGAGCTCCCTGTTTTGCTGTACCCCTTTGGAAGGGAGCCCCATCTGACTTGTGTCTGAGTGGGGCTCACGTGCTGACTACAGGTGTGGCATCCAGCAGGTGCATGAACAGGAGCCAGCGTTTGATATCTTCATACCAAAGGGCCTGAGTCACTCCCCAGAGTCAGCCCCTCCTCCTCATGCTGACTTGCAAGTCCCAAGAACCTGTTCTGACTGAGTTGCCATTTCGAAACTAAATCTCGTCCCTGCCTTCCCAGGAAGTAGGGTGAAATCAGTTAAACTACAAATCACATAACCCAGCCAACTTGCCCACCCTCCAAAACTCTAGGGCAGGCATATGCTGCAGGTTTAGCATCAGGGAATACAGGGTGGTGAAAAAGTAGGTTTACAGTTGTGAGCATGTGAAACAGTTTATTCTTGTATTATTATTTAGTAACTAGAGGCCCAGTGCACAAAATGTGTAGATGGGTAGGGTCCCTAGGCCTGCATGGCGATCAGGGCCTATCAGGGCCGATCAGGGCCCTCTGGCTGCTGTCCAGGGCCTCCCTTCCCTGGCTGCTGGCTGCAGGCTGGGGCCTTCCTTTGTTCCGCACCACCCCCTGGTGGTCAGCGCACATCACAGTGAGTAATTGAACTCCCAGTCTCCTGGTCAAACTCCTGAGGGGACACTTTGCATATTAGCCTTTTATATACACTGAGTGGCCAGATTATTATGATCTATGAACGCATAATAATCTGGCCACTCAGTGTGTGTGTGTGTGTGTATATATATATATATATATATATATATATATATATATATAGCCCGGTGCATGAATTCATGCATGGGGTGGGTGGCCATCCAGCCTGGCCAGGGGGAGGGAACATGGGCGGTTGGCCAGCTTGCCTGCTGGTCGAACTCCTAGTCGAGGGGACAATTTGCATATTAGCCTTTTATTATATAGGATATACACTGAGTGGCCCGATTATTATGCGTTCAGAGATCATAATAATCTGGCCACTCAGTGTATATACTAGTAGATGATTGTATTACTTTCCATGCAAACTGTAAACCTACTTTTGCCCAACCTTGTAATGACTTTCCCCTGTTAGTTAGGGGGGAAAGGAGTGCCACACAGACACACATTACATATTTAGCTACTGAGCACTTATTCTATTTCAAATGGCCCAGAAACCTCGGGAGCAAGTATTCATTCTCTTAAAAAAGGCGGAGTACAGAAGAAAGAACGTGCTAGGAATCCAGCACTCCAGTTCCCATCATAAACACTGTCCTTCAGGCTGCCAAGGGAGAACTGCTAGCCTAGTCACAAAAAGTACCAGGTCCGAAAAATCATCACATTGCCCTAATGGAAGCCTAACTGAGAGCCTGAGGCAGACAGAATGTTCTTGGGGGTAAAGGAGGTCATCAAAATTTTCTTAGCACCAAAAATTGTTTTCTTTAAAAAAAAACACAAACAATTTGCCTCTCCCAAACACACACACACACACACACACACACACAGAGAGAGAGAGAGAGAGAGAGAGAGAGAGAGAGAGAGAGAGAGAGAGAAAGAGAGAAGAAAACTAATTATAGAAGAAAAAAACAAATGTTACCTTAATAAAATGTTTTTTTTGTCATTTGTCATATTTTTCCAATTCATACAGGAAACTCAATTTAATAAGCATTGGTTTACATCCCATGATCCAGAAAGTAAAACTGGCTACTAATCTAAAGTGTGATCACTGTATATAAACAGAGTGAAACAAGAATCTGAACTGAAAACCTAAATGTAATGAGGAGAAAATTAGATTTCTTCAATATAGGCAATCTAAATAATTTTCCCCATCTGTGATTTTTATCTTAGTTTCCTATCACATGAAAAAATGTCATTGATTCAATGAAACTCTATGCCCCTTGAAAACAACCCAAATGATTAGGTAATATACTAATTAGCTTCCTAATGGGGAAGGTTTTAATTGAACTATTCTATAATCTTCATCAAAGATTCCAGGGCAACTTCATAAAAGGATGTCAAACCTGGCCCATATTTCTATCCCCTCAAAAATAATTCTCAATGCACAGAAACACAGAAAGCTTATTTCTCTTCAATGCTGTTAACACTCGGGCCACTAAATTTTCTGATGTCAGCAATCCCCTTCCCACAAATATTCCAAGTATGCACCACCGTCATTCTCCTTTCAATTATGTGGTTTCTCTGCTCCTTTACTGATTGAGTCCAGGCCTCTAGGATAATGAGAAGCATGTGCAAGGAAAATATGCTCTTAAAAAACACATACATCAGTTTCATCTGCATTATGAAAGGAGGGGAGATCATTTGTCCATATCAAAAGGATAAAAATATAGGGTTTGCTATGGGTTACATAAAGGAAAAAAAAAGATTGGCAACAGTGCCTAAAGTTGGGGGCAGTTATTTTTATCTGAAGCAACACCAATAAGAATAAGAGAGACCCTTTCCAGCTTGGCCACATTTATATTTAATGTTATCTTAATGTTGCTTTTGGGGGTATTTAAGTCCTGACATACACATGGAAATGAGCCATGAATTGTACAGCAAGCATAAATATTCCATCATTAATAAAAACCAGCTGTGTATAAAACACTACAATGGCTGGGTTTCAGTTACTGGCTATCATCAGTATGTGTCACAAGCAAATATTACTCAAAACTTTCTCCTTTCTCCTTTAAAACACACACACACACACACACACACACACACACACACACACACACACACAGAAATTTGCTTCACTCTTTTTAATCTTCTGGAAGAGCTTTGAAGAACTCACTAAAGTCTATGGCACATTTCAACTAATGTGTCTTTTTGAAGCTATTTTCATCATCCTGTGAGATGCTACAGTCCTCCTACTAGAACTTCAACTTACCACATAGAATGAAAATGTTTGTTTAATTCATTATTTGAAGAGCCAAGAGGGTCAATAATACAAATGATGATACAATCAATTATAGCCAATAAGGCAATGAAGCAAAGGACACTGTAAGAGAGCAAAGCTCATTAAAAGTCAACACCTGCTCAGCACCCTATAATAAGCCTGCTCTACCATCATGCAAACACCTTTCCTCCAATGACCTCAAAGCTTGTGCCCAATATGAAGCATGCCTAAACACCTCTGTGAAGTATTAATATCCTTGCTTCCCAGAAGGGTAACTGAAGCTCAGAGCAGCTAATTCATTTACCCTTGGTCACATGGCAAGTCAGAGAGGGTTGGGCAGAGAAACCTAGAGCCTTGCTTCAAGTCACACAGTCTAATGCTATTTCATGGAGTGGGGACAATAGTGAAAGTGACTTTACAAATGTGAAGGACAGTCAATAGAGTTAAAAATATTTTCAAAAATTACCTTAGGAGATTTAGCAAATATATCCATTTGCATTTTCCCATGAATACATATCATTTTATTCATATTTTATTGATTTTTCAGAGAGAGGAAGGGAGAGGGATAGAGAGTTAGAAACATTGATGAGAAAGAAACATCGATCAGCTGCCTCCTGCACACCCCCCACTGGGGATGTGCCTGCATCCAAGGTACATGCCCCTGACCGGAATCGAACCCGGGACCCTTCAGTCCGCAGGCCAACGCTCCATCCATTGAGCCAAACCAGTTAGGGCATGAACACATATTTTAAAATGCCTCTGCACTGAACTTGGTACTAAGTATTAAAAACCCATACTTTACCTTCCTGATCTGATTAAAGAAATCTAATCTAATTTATGATGAGCCACTGGTTTTCAGGAATGAGTCCATCCAAAATTGGAGATCATACATATATTACAACTTGGCTATCAACGGAAAATTAAAGGACCCTGTAACTGAACTTTTACTATATGGTGAAGGTCTCAAAAGAAGAACCCATTATGTGTGAGTTACCTTGCTACACCTACATATCTTATATTTAATTGTCTAAAGTCCTTAGTTTTCTTACTATTTTTACTCTAATTTAGATGTATTATTTTCAAAGCTATAAAACAAAATGTTTGTGCCCCTTAATTTTCCTTTCTCATTCAGGAAATTCCATAGTCTACCCAAATTTGTACCTTCTTGGTGGGATATCATGATAAAATGATTTGAGGATCATTAGTGATTTAGACAAAACAGTGGACCCTCATTTTATTTTTGCTTAAGATGAATGATGGAGGAGTAACAGACGGTCAAGGAAGTAGAATTAACAGCTTTGCTCGATATATGAGCACCCCTAAATCACACCTACTCTCTCAAAAAACAAACCTATGGGATTCTTCATGTAAATTCAGTCAGGTTCTGACTTTATTCCTCCACACAGGTTTTCAAAGATAAGTCTTAGGTGGGTAATTTATTTAAAAGCAACAGTGGACATTTCTATGACTCTATGTAAAATCCATGTAAGTTGAGAAACAAGGACTGAAAGGAACTAGAAAAAATGAAAGCAGGTGAAGTGTTAGGATGATGGGATTCTCGACCAAGTTTTGGGCAGAGTATTAGTTTTTAAATGAGATATGTTGTTAAAATACAAAACAGAATGCATTCATATTAATATATCCTTATAGACTTTTAAAAATTATCCAGATGACTACATGATTGTATTTCTAACAACTGTTGTACCCCATTCTAGCAGGACTCATTCATATTCACACCAGAAACTGAGGCCTAGGAAAAGAACCATAACTTTTTATTTTTATTTATTTTTTTAAACTAGAGGCCTGGTGCATGGATTCATGCACATTGAAAGGAAATTAATTAGAAAAAATATTTGAGAGGCCGGGGAGGGACCTGGGGAGATTGGACAGCTGAGGAGGGACCATGGGAGGGCTCCAGGGCATGTCCGGCCCACCTTGCCCAGTCCGCATCGGCAAGACCCCAGCAGCAAGCTAACCTACCGGTCAGAGCATCTGCCCCCTGGTGGTCAGTGTACATCATAGCAACTGGTCGAATGAACAGTTGGACACTTAGCACATTAGGCTTTTATTATATAGGATCCTCACCCAAGGATATTTTTTCCATTGATTTTTAGGGAGAGTGGAAGGGAGAGGGCAAGACAGAGAAACATTGATGTAAGCGAGACATCAATTGGTTGCCTCCCACATGCGCCCAACCAGGGCCAGGGATCGAACCTGCAACCTTGACCAGAATCAAACCCGGGGCTCCTTCAGTCTGCAGGCCGACACTCTGTCCACTGAGCCAAACTGGCTAGGGCTGGGAATCATAAACTTTTGAGGACTGGTTCTCAAAATCACCCTGTCCAATCCTTACAATTTACAGAGGAGAAAACTTGCCAAGGGTGGTAAACTGAGTTAGAGGTGGGCCAAGAGCCCAGGTCCTTTTCACCAATACGCTAGCTAAGAAAGCTTATCATACATAGCTTCTTAAAGTCGCTGCTATTTACCTGAAGTAATTTTCTGTGCCTTTGAGGTATTCAAATACAATAACTGGAATTAAAATATTTCAGCTATATGGTGTAGAGAGTCCCATCCTTATAATTATCAAAGTCTGTAAAGTCTGATTTATTTCCATCAAGTTATACTGGCTCCCTTCTCCAAGTGGTTGTAGGCTACTGCTAAAGGTGGCCAGCATTATTACAAGCCAAAATGATTTGGACAATTAACTACATACTAAACAACAAAAAGATTTCAAAGGCCAACTAATGTTCTCACATAAGTCAAACAATAATAATTACAACAGACGTCTAATGTCTTCCTTTCTGCAATAAATATCTTTCGGAGAAGGCTCAGCTATAGTGAATTTTTATATATCAAGTAATAGTTCGAAGGCGCTAACTAGGAAAGCTAGTTCTTTCAAAAACCTGTAGTGGATTCTTTTATAAAGCAAATGACCTCCTATTTTTCTTTTTTTTAAAGTCCAGATTTGTATGTTGTAAGTGGAAGGGGAGACATCCCTCCTTTCTCTGGGTTAAAAGGTGTCCAAAACCCACCACGGAGCAGAGTAATGCAGTATGGACTGCCTGATTAATGCCATCTTCATTCCTGGGACCAAATTCTAACCTTTGACTTGGGATGGGACTCTAAATTTTGAACCAAAGTCTACATAAGGCAGCAAGGAATGAAGAAGTCAGCAAGACTAAAGCCAATATGTCATAGTAAGCCACCAACAAAAACTTTTGGTTACAGGAAATCAATGGAGCACAATTCTAAACAAATTGGTTTAGTCCCAAGCTAATTAACTTGTCAAGCAGATCTCCAAACCCACTGAATCCAATGGGGGTAAGAGGTGATATAATAGATTTGGGAACATTTACCCATTTACCATCCTAAAAGGTTTGGACACAACTATACACACCTCCTCCACTCCTTTCAGTGGTTTTAAGCTGGGCTTAATGGGTGCAAAGGACAATTTCTTCCAGACAGTACCTAATACACTGTTCTCATACATTCCAAATGCTCAGTCTCCATGGAGGAGGCTACCTGGTCACAAGCATTTCCAAAGAGGGAATATATCCTCTACTCATCCTCATTGGTAACCTCCACCACCAACAAAACAACTTCTAATCATCCTGAGAACTCAGGGGGGGGGGGCACTTTTTAGGGGGAAAAGGAAAAGAAACCTTAAGAGGGAAGTAGAAGAGTGTGGGAAATTCCTCTTGACTACAAATGGGGAAAAAAACCTTAAAAAGCTGGATCAAAGGAAGAAAGGGGGATGGGGGAGAAGGGCTGCTTAATTACAAAGACACCCTTTTAAAGAAGACGCAGGCCCTGGGAGAGCTCTTAGGAGAGGCGCAGAAGCAGATGTACCCACTTAGAATTCTGGCACTCAATGGGACCTCAAGGTCATAGCATCCATCTCTCTGTTTTCTGAAAAGACTGTTCTTAAGCCATTCTAGAAAGTCTGATTCGTTCTTTATAAAACTTCAGATAACGCAACTCCACAAAAAGCATTGGTTGTGCATTAGTCTAATAAATCATACTTCATAAACCAGAAATGACATTTCAACTTCCAAATTCGAGTATTGAATATAATTTTTTAACTCTCTTATAAAACCTTTTAAATAGATAAACAGATCCACAACTTCTACATAAAAGTTACTGTACATACAAGTATGGTCAGAAATTTGCTTTATATCTAGACTATGAAGTTAGGAAAAGCACTTTCAATTTACAGACCCAGACTTTTCCAAAGAAAGAAGTATCTTAAAATTAAGTATGATGTAGTGCCAGAAACTGTCTGTAAATGACACCGGATAAACCCATACAGAATAGCTGGGACCTGAGTTATCATCTGTAAATAGATGCAACTACTCTACAACCACCTGGCTATTAAAATATCCCAGGCTAGTTATAAAATGTAGTTTGGTCAGGTCAACTTTTTCCTCCCAGCTGATCTGAAACATGATAGCCTTTAAAATTGTCACCCTGTAACGTTCCTTCTCTCCTTTCCTGCTTTCCTTTCCCCCATTAAAGTCAACCAACAAAATTATTTTAAAATATGTCAATAGTTTGTTCCCAAATAAGCAATGAGTTTGGGACATCTTGGTAATAGGTCTTTGAACACTACCATTCTTGTAAGTTTGCTGTGCTTGGCCAACTGGGGATAGGTAGTAGATGGGTGAAGATTTATCCCCCATCCAAAATGGTATCTCAAACTATTCTTAGCTACTAAATGAGGGTGCTGAAAGGTCTAACTGAGAAGGCTTCATAAAGGCTGGCCTGAGAAAGAAGTATTCACAAGCTTAATTCAAGGAGACTTAAATAACCTTAGCCCTCCATTATTGAAGATTATGGTGACTATCTTTCTCTCTGAATGGGAGAAGAGGATTATATATATTTTTTAAAGTTTTAAAATGTCTCCCAATTTCCACTCTTCCTCAGGAAGGGGGGGGGGAGGAGGAGGAAGAACTAAATGAGACACTCCAAGGTGTCAGAAAATTCTTTCTAAAATACATGCTAGAGATCAGAAATGCTGTTTCTCAAAAACTTTCCCTTGCCTCTCTCATTTTATTGTATTTAGTCCCTTGCTGCAAATTATTATTACATTATTATTAGTGTTAATTTCCCAGGGATTGCTCACAGCCTACAAAGACTGTCACTTTCCATCTCACTTTTCTTTCTCTTTAGTTTCATAAGTAGGTAAGTCCATCTTGCTGTTGAAACAGCAACATATAGTGACCAAGGCTTGGGACTCTCAAGACACCTGTATGATCCTGCAAAACTAGTCACTGACATATATAATGCAGATAAGGGTCAACTCCTCCTCACCAACACACAGGTATCTTTGTAGATTACTCCGTGACTTTAAGACTTCAAGAATTCAAGGCCCCCAGGGGATGGGAGTGTAAGCCCCCACCCCAACCCTAAGCATTTAGAAGGAATGCATCTAGCAATCTGAGATAAGCACGTACTTTCCTGCTGAGCTAAATGTAGACCTCAAGTTCCCCCAGGTCTTTAATTTCTTTTGTGCTTAATTACCTAGAGACCTACCTACAAGGACCCCAGGAAGCAATGAAGTAAAAGTACCATCAACTTGTGGTACCCACTAGCATCTCCATAGGATGGGAAAGGAGAACACACTTTTTAACCGATTTAACTTGCTGCACATGTCGAAAAACTCATGGCCAGCTGCAAAGAAAGTATAACACACGGGTATCCCCACACGCATGTAGATCGACTCACGCCTACGGCACGATCAAGTTCATGCCACCATGGATTCTGCCCCAGTTCCCCGCAAAAATTAACCAGGCGTCTCCTACCCCTGAATGCAACGAAGACAAGGTGATGACTCTCTGCTCCTTCAAGTGGCTTCGGTCCTGGGGCCAAAAGCCAGGGATGGGCAGGGGAGAAGCCCCGACTCCCGGCTGCTCCCCTCTTCGCTGCTTCCTCTGGGTTTTCCTTGGTGGCAGTGGACAGGCAGGATACCGGGCCGGAGGGTGGAGCAGCGGATGGTCGGAAGCGAGACAGATTGGAGGTGGGGGTGGAGGGAGCGGTGAGAACTAAAAGAAGATGAAGCGAAAGAGAGAGGAGATGGAGGAATAAATCAGGGGTCTACCAGCTGGGGCAGTCAGAAATCTCCTCGGAAGGAAGGGGCGTGACTGCGATGAAGGCAGCTCCTGGGCAAAGGATGGGAGGTAGGGGAGGGGGACGAATGGGTGGCTTTTCTTCTCGTGGTGAGCGGCTAGGACCGCCCAGGAGCGGGAGGAGGGGGGGGGGGCGGGGTGGACTACGGAGCGGGGCGGAGTGGAGGGCGGGGGGAAAAAAGGGAGGGAGTTTGCCTGGACCCTGGAGCGGAGGTGGGGGGGGGGAGGCGGGGCCAGAGGGCGGGGAAGTTTCAAACAATTGAACAGGCCAGAGCTCTGGGCCCTCGCTGTCCTTCACTCATTAACGTGGCACAATTTGGTTACAGTGTCCCTAAGAGTCTACACAAGGACTGAGTGGGAGGAAGGAAAGGGTTCTGCAAAGACTACAATAATTATTTACGGCAATAGCGGAGCGGATTCGCGTGGGAGAGCCAGTACAGCTCTCCGCCCCACAGTAAAAGGAAGAAAAAGAACTAAAAATGCTGAAAAGCAGCTTCTCGCAAAGACTACTTAAAATAATGCAGAAAGGAGAGCGCTGCGCTCCTTCGTGTACCTGCCCCTTTAGTTTCCTATTATCAGTAGGCCCCCACCCAGGTCGCAGCTCTGCGAGGCACCCTCTTTTCTTCCTACGCTCCCCCTAGCCACCCCCTACCTCCAACCACCCCAAGACCCGTTCCTGTCCCGCTCTCTGTGGCCAGCCGCTCCACCGGCCGGGGGGGGGGGGGGGGGGGGGGGAGGGGGAGGCGGGGGCGGGGCTCCGTGGAGCCTCCGCCTCTAGGGCGGACTGGGAGGGCCGTCCCCAGTGGAGGCTGAAGAAATGTAAGTCCCACCCACCATTCTCTTGCAGCTAATGGTTGGTGAATCCTGGCCTAGGACTCGCTTGCGATTGGTGACTTCCGCCGTCAATCCGATTCTTTTGTCCCACCCGCCCTCAAAATTAATAAAACCAAACAAGAGGCTATTGTCTAGCTCTCCGTTCTCCACCAGCTACTGCTGAGAAGAGAAAGATGAGAGGCTTGGCTTCTCAGTCTCCTAAGAGTGTTGGCCGGCTCCAGTACACCTTTATGGCGCTGTCTGGCCCTCTGGGAATAGGTAACTTTTCCTCCCCTTTAATTCATTAGGCCACTATGAGGGAAGGTATGTGAAGTGTCAATGTGGTGTTCACAGTAACGAAAAACTGATATTGCCTAAGAAACTGGATTCAGTACAGCATCCTGGGGCACTGAAAATCTACCACTTTACACCTGGGAAATGAAAACACAAAGAAACGATGTAGGGGGTAGCAGAATGACATGGAATTTGGAATTAAAGGAAGAACTCATCTGGCTCTAGCACTTACCAGTATCGATTAGTTGTGTGACTTAAGTCTCTTAACAACTCTGAGCCTTAATTTGCATATTAAATAAAGGCTGTAAGACATACCCTATTACTTTAATGGCACTGGTATATGAAAATAAAATGAACTGTGTGTGAAAACCCTGTAAACCACAAAGCACCTCACACTTGTATCTGTTTCAACTTATGCATGTCACATGGTGGAGAGTCTCACCTGTGTCTGAGAATCAAATATTTTGCTCATCTGTTTTAAGCATTTACATCCAAGGTGTGTAGGTATTGTGACTATATTTTTTAAAGTCAACCCTTTTCCTACAGTTTTCAGGGTGGATATGAAGTTGGCTCCCTGCAGTTAGAATAATAAATCACCCATTTCTAACCAGGGTGGGTGAGATTTCTTTTTTAAATAACTCTGCAGTGGTGCCACAACCTAAATCTATTGTGGTGCTGGTACTGAAAAAGGAAATCATGCTGTGTATATCAGAAGTGAACTTGAGAAAACAAACATGAGGGAACATTTACCATGGAAACCACCATTCTCTACAGGTCCATATTTCCTAGAAAATGTTAGAAGGAGGAAGCAAGTCTAAATGTAAAGAAAGACCTCGACAGCACAAAGCTATTATAATGAATTCATGCCAATGAAAAATTGACCTCCAAATCAAGCCTGTCTAACTGGGAGCTTTCTGAAGGGCCATAGATCAAGGCATGCAAGAGAAAGTGTGCACTTAGGAAACACAGTCTCACCATGAACAAGGTCGCAGAATATAACTGAATGCAGCAGGAAAAGTAGTGGGCCCCTGCCATGTTATGAGGTAGCCTCAGTATTCACAGCACTCCACTAGGACTGCTGAAAGATTCAGAAGCAAAAGCATGGGCAGAATGTATTCTTGGTATGATTCTGTTTATGCGTGAGGTGAAATTATTTGGATGATTTTTCATGAGCAAGGTGAATTTTTTTTTTGAGTGTTAAAGACATGGAGATATCTGTTTTGTAAATCAAGGGAAGATTATTCTCACCTCACTGAGGAAGATACACATAAGTGGAAGCATATACTGTGCTCATGGATTGAAAGAATTAATATCATGAAAATGCCCATACTACCCAAAACAATCTATATATTCAATGCAATTCCTATTAAAATACCAATGGCATATTCCACAGATCTGGAACAAAAATTCTAAAAAATGTATGTGAAACCAAAACAGGACCCAAATTGCCTCAGCAATCTTGAGAAAGAACAAAGTGGGTGGTATCACAATACCTGATATCAAACTGTACTACAAAGCCATTGTAATCAAAACAGCCTGATACTGGCATAAAAGCTGGCATATAGATCAATGGGACAGAACAAAAAGCCCAGAAATCAACCCACCCCTATATGGTCAAGTAATATTTGACAAAAAAAGCAAGAACGGGGAAAAGAAACACTCTTCAATAAATGGTGTTGGGAAAATTGTAGAGGTACATGCAAAAAAAATTAAACTAGAAGACTTAAACGTAAGTCTCAAAACCACAAAAATATTAGAAGAAAACATAGGCAGTAAAATCTAAAACACCTCTTGTAGCCTTATTTTTGCCAATATGTATACAGCAAGGGAAATAAAGGAAAAAATAAGCAAATGGAACTATATCAAACTAAAAAGCTTTTGCACAGCAAAAGAAAACATCAACAAAATAAAAAGGAACCCATTGTATGGTAGAACATGTTCTCCAATGATACATCTGATATGGGGTTAATCTCCAAAATATATAAAAAACTGATACAGCTCAACACCAGGAAGACAAACAATCCAATAACAAAATGGGCAAAGGACCTAAATAGACACTTCTCCAAAGAGGACATACAGATGGCCAATAGACATGCAAAAAATGCTCAAAGTTGTTAATCATCAGAGAGTTGCAAATTAAAGCCACAATGAGATATTACCTCACACCTGTCAGAAAAGTTACCACCAATAAAAAAACAAACAGTAAGTTCTGGTGAGGATGTGGAGAAAAGGGAGCCCTTGTGCACTGTTGGTAGAAACGCAGACTGAGCAACCACTGTGGAAAAACAGTATGGAGTTTTCTCAAATTTAAAAATGGAACTGCATTTTGATCCAGCGATCCCACTTCTAGGAATATATAGTAAGAATCCCCAAGCATCAATCAGAAATAATATACGCACCCTTATGTTCATAGCAGCATTATTTACTATAGCTAAGATCTAGAAACAGCCCAAGTGCCCATCAGTAGATGAGTGGATAAAAAAGCTGTGGTACATTTACATAATGGGAATACTACACAGCCAAAAAAAGAAAGAACTCTTACCCTTTTCGACAGCCTGGATGGACCTAGAGAGTATTATGCTAATTGAAATAAACTAGTCAGAGAAAGACAAATACCATATGATCTCACTTATATACAGAATCTAATGAACAAACCAAACTGACAAACAAAATAGAAACAGAGGCATGGACACAGGAAACAGACTGACAGCTGTCAAAGGGGATTTGGAAGGCGGGACTGGATGAAAGAAGGTGAAGGGATTAACCAAAGAACATCCTATATAATAAAAGCCTAATATGCAAATTGTCCCCTTGGGTGGTCTTTGACCAGGAGTTCCACTGGGAGACCGAGAGTTCAATCATTCACTATGACATGCATTGACCACCAGGGGGTGTCTTGAAACATGGTGGGTGTCAGCAATGCGGTGCCCAGGTGGGGGGCTGCAACCTCTTGCTGGCTACCTAGGTGCCGTGGTGATGGGGATGGAGGTGCGGTGAGAATGTGGGGTGTCCACCAAGCTCAGTCTCACTCCCCCTTCTACCCTCCCCCAGGACACCAGGGCTCATGCACTGGGGAACCCCCCTCCCCGCGCTCAGGTACAGGGCACCTGCCAGGAGCCCCACCCTGCACCTGTGCAGTCTTTTCTGGGTGAGCTGGGCCATAGCCGCTGGTCAAGCTCCCCGTGGGAGTGTGAGTTCATGCAGGAGCTGGTCTGTGAGGCAGGCCAGGAGAGAGTGTGTGGCCCGCCCAGCTTCCATGTGGTGCTGCTGGGTGGCCCAGAGGCCCACACTGTGCCTCGGCCCACGGTACCCGGCCACGCTCACCGCATCTCCGTGTGAGGACTCAGGCACCATGACTCAGGCAGAAGGGGGTGAGTGGGGGCCTGGGGGCCCAGGTGCTGCCCAGGGCCCAGAGGTCAGCTGGGATCTGCCCTGCCCTTCCATGCCAGATGCTCGTGTTTCGATCACCAGCCAGGCCTAGGGACTGCACCCATGCACGAATTTCGTGTACTTGGCCTCTAGTATAGACATAATTCATAGACACAGACAATAGTATGGTGATGGCCAGAGGAAGGGGGGATGGGGTTTGGGTGGAGGTGGGCAAAGGGGGGGGGGAGGGAAATGGGGACATATGTAATAGTGTCAACAATAAAAAAAAAATTAGGCCATTAAAACCCATTATTCCTGCCAGGTTATTTGGGAAGGGGGAGATGGACAGCAGCAGAGCTAGGCAGAGTAGGTATATGCTACAGACTACTACTAGTCACAATGACAACAGGATACTTGTTAAAATGAACAATGCTATTAAAATGGTAAAAGTAAAAAAAAATATGGACATGGTATAATTAAAATTGTACTAAAAGAAGTAAAGAGTTCCTTTCTACCACTACATTCTCATAGTCCTTTTCTCTCTTTCTCTCCATGCCTGTGTGTAATCTTCAAAATATATTATGCCTTTTAAATAACCTTCCCTCAGGATAACTTCCTTTACCTCATTCTTTGTCATGATGCAGTGTTCCATTGCATAGATGTGCCAAAATTCTTTTTCTCATCCACCTATTGAGAGGTGATTTTGGCAATTTCCCATCTTTTGCCATTACAGAAGATGCTGGGAAACAAACACTCGTAGCAAAGGCCTGGTAGGATAACTGCCCCCAGCCTTGAAGTTGACCCCAAAATACTTTTTCCAACCTGCCTTCCCCTCAGCTAAGGGGCCTTGATACAATGGAAACTCCTATAGCACTTAATTCCTTAATACTCCCTCCTCAAATCCTGCCTTGAGCATTACTCTTCTTTTCCAAATTTAAATTTTGATAGAGTAGACTGAGCACAGCTCTGAAATTAATGGTGGATCAGGTTGTGTGAGAGTCATTTCTCAGCTTATGGCCAACAACAGGTTTTTTGGCACCTCTGCTTTACCCAGGTCTCTAAGCGTCTTAGATGTTCCTCTCTCCTGCTACTCAAGACTTCCTTTTGTTTTTACCCTGAAAACCCTTTAGTTTGTTTTAACTGAGTTTGAATTCAAAGCTAACTTTGCCAGTTCTACTTAAAAGGAAGGGGGAGGGGAGGCCAACATCAACAAACATTGATTGAGTTGCTATTATGGACAAGACTGAAAAAACAAAGAGGGATGAGACTTGGCTCCTGCCTTCAAGGTTATATACAAAAAAAAGACAACTAACAATCCTATGCTAAGTGCTAAATGAATGGGATTGACAGTAAAATCTGTGGAAGTGGAAAGCAGGGAGTGAAAACTAGTTCCAGAGAATGAGTTTATACAGCAAAGGATGCCACACACATTTAACTAATTCCCAGAGCATCCCTATGTCTTCATATTGTTACTGTAAATATTGAGAAACCTCTGGGGGACACCAGGAGAATTAGCCACTAACTGTAAAACACCTGTGTAAAGACACTGGTTTGCCTAAGAACATTTTAAGAACCTCCATATATTGGTAATGGATATAATGATCATTTTAAGCTTAAAAGTCAAGAGTCTCCATCCCCAATAACCTGTCGTTTGTCCTTCTAGTTTGTGTGTGTGTGTGTGTTTCAATAAAACACAACTCCTCCTTTAACATGCAATACAAGTCAATGTCTATGTGCTAAAAAGAATCAGTCTCCCTTAAAAACTTTATGATAAGTAAAGAAGCCAGACACAAAAGGACAAATATTGTATGATTCTACTAGAATAGACAAATTCATAGAGACAGAAAGTACTAGTAGCAGAGTGATTCTGAGGACCTGAGGAGAGGGAGGCATGGGAACTTATTTAATGAGCAAAGTTTCTATTTGGGATGATGAAAAACTTTGGAAATAGTGGTGATAGTTGTACAACATTTTGAATGTACTTAATGCCACTGAATTGTACACTTAAAATGGTTCAAAAGTGTCAGGAAGCAAGGCCAATGATGAAGGCTGCCAAGAAGTAGGCAGGACCCATGTAAAAGTGGCAGCTTTCCCATAGTCAACACCATGGAAGATGTAGGCCCAATGTGGTAGGACTTCTGATTTTTCATGAGAAACCAGAAATCAAATGTTTTGATGTAAAATCTCCTGGTTCTTAATTTTAGCAACTAATAAATGTTTTTATTTTAAAAGTTTGCCCTGTGCATCCAATATTTTTGCCCAATGTACAAGAAAAGCAGGAAGGAGAACACAGCTCGCAGTCTATTCCACAATCCCTAGCTAAGTTCTTCTAGAAGAAAAGACCACAAAATCATAGTGTTGTGTATTGAATGACATTCTCACCCACCACCAAGTCAACTGTGAGTGTGAAATGAGCACATCTTCCTCTAACTGCCTGGTGAACAACTAAATCATTTAAATGCATTTAGAAACAAAAGCAGAGGCAAGCACATATACCAGAGAAAATAAATCCTAAGGATTTATGGCTCTACCTAACTCTCCCCTCTCCCCCCGCCCCCAAAAAAATACACCCTACAAATATATCAGACAAATGCTGACAAGCAGCCTTCTCTAGGACACCTCCTAAAGTCAGTCTCCTATTTATTCAGGAGGATACTAGCCCTGCTCATGCGGAAGCCAGTTGATCAGAAAATAGCATTTTTATCTGAATGGGAAAGGAACAAAGGGATACATATGATACATATGCAATACAAACATTGAGGTAAATGCTCTTCCTTTTGGATCCCCTGCCCTCTCCCCACATATAAACACACACACACACACACACACACACACACACACACACACACACACACACACAGAGTCCAGACACAGGAAGTTTGAAGCCTGATCCATGTGTGGAAAACAGCAATGTGGGAATTCAGGAAACAGCACCAGAACTGTGCTCCAAGGCCAAGACCTGCTGCAGCATTTGGGAGCCAAGTTACTCCTGGGGAACTTATGGGCCCCAGCATTTTGGAAATAAATCGGCTGTAGGAAAATAAAGCTGCCTGCAAGCCTATTCCCCAAGCACCTTCTAGGGTCCTGTTTGAGTAACCTAGGTTCACCTCTTTATGATTTATGCAGGGCTCCACTTCAGCTTAACTAAATACCATATCTCCTTCAGCAGCTTGAGTTTCTGTAAAGGGCCAGACTGGCCATAAGTCTCAGTTTGCAAAGTCTTAGGTTGGCTGGAGCAAGAGGGAGGTAGGGAGACGGAGGACACACATCAACATCTGCACTCTAAAAGGTGGTGGGATGAGAGGGATAACATGATTTAATCAATGATAAAAAAGAAATCACTGAAAGTGAGTTGAAGAGAAATCAAATTCCTGAGCCAGTTACTGTAAATGTACAAAGTTTGCAGAATTGAAAGGAAGTTCATACTCCAACATTACCTTTTGCAAATAAACTCTTGATTGATTTGGTGCTCTCTCTGTTTCTATAGTTGCCAAAGTGTCTGACAGTTGTTATCCCAACTAGAGGAGAAGAAGGCTGTTACTGGAGTAGAGATTTATCTCCTCTGGCAAGCTGCCCAACTTCAGAAACTATAGGCAGAAGGTAGGTCAATGTCATTCCTGTGTGATTTAAAGCCCACCTTGCAGACCCCAATCAGCCTTCTCTTCAGGTCTGCCACGGTTCTGTGATATTCAAACAGGAAAGACCCTTGTTAAAGTGCAAATATGTAACTTGAGAAGTGTTAAATATTAAACCATCTTTGGTGTGCTCTGATGGAAAGGGTATACACTTTTTGAGTCACTAAAGCCTGGATTCCAGTCACAGCTCCAGTACTTACCAAATGAGGTAAGTTACTTAACCACCCTGGACTACAGTTCCCTCATCTGTAAAGTTAGAATAATAATTTCTCCTCCATAAGGGACTGCTGTGAGGATTCAATGAAATAACATTTAGAGACCCTATCCTGGTGCTTGGCATTTAGTAGCCACTTAACAGTTTATTTCTTTGTGTGCCCCTCCATTTGGTCTTTTTTTATTCTTATTAATCCTCACCCAAGGATATTTTTTCCTTGATTTTTTAGAGAGAGTGGAAGGGAAGAAATGGGAGGGTAGAAGAGAGAGAAGCATCAGTGTGAGAGAGACACATCAATTGGTTACCTCCCGCATGAACCTTGATTGGGACCGGGGTTCAAACCTGCCCTTCATGGGGAATTGAACCCTTGACCTTTTGGTGCCAGGGCCGACACTCTAATCCCTGAGCCACAGTGGCCAAGACCCTCCATTCAGTTTTTTGTTTGTTTGGTTTTAGCAAATTTCAGGGTGTAGGACAATGGGTTTGCTTAGTGGCCTACAAGGATTAGTAGGCCCACATAATCACTCTTCCCTACTAACCCTGCTCAGTAGTGCAATGTGATACTAAGTGTTAGGCCTGATCAAATAATTGAATCAATATTCCCTCCCCTGAGAACTGGCTTTTAGACCACTTCACAACCAACATTCCCTTTCACTTAGACCACATTCCACTTGTTAAGACCACATTCCATTTGCTAAGACCATTTCTCCTCAGGACTTTCCCAGGATCCAGACCTGCCTAAAGAGTTCCCCACCAAAAGAGCCCACCTAGAGTCCTTTAAAACCTCTGACACGCCATCCCTGGGTGCTGATGCCATTTTGGGGCTCAGCCCATTTCTACAGATGACCTAATAAATTTATAATCCCTTACCACTTTTGGCCTTGTGAGTACCTCCTTTGGCAACCCTAACACAAGCTTATGGGGCTTTAGTACCAGAAGGACCTAGTGTCACAATCTTTGTTCTGTTGCTCACTAGCTATGTGAATTTGGGCACATTTGGAGTCTTTTTCCTCATTTGTAAAATAAGCAATAATATATTACTTATTTTAGAGGGTGGTGGTGAAGATAAAACAACAGTCATATACAAATATTATCTGATATTATAATTTGTGATGTGTTGTGCATTGGGCTGACTAGAGTTTACTTTTTTATACCAAGCAGTTTCTAAACTAGTAAATGGTTTTAGCAAGAGTGTTGAAAATCCTTAAGCAATGATAGCTATGTGATCCTGGTTTTCTGGTCTTGGTTAAGGAATCTGGGGTGGTACTGAAGCATCTGTAGACATCTCAGCCCCAGCCTGTTGAACCTCCCCCTGCCAGGATTTTCACAGTGTTTGGCAGGATGTGGGCAAAAAGAGGGACTCTTTTGGAGGTGCTAAAGAGATTTGGGGGTAATAGACTGTCTCACTGTGGAGTGTGAACCTGGGATACTCAGGCCCTAGCTCTTTGAATCCCACACTTTCCCCTGCCTTAGAAACCTTGTATATATTATTATTTCTGACAGTGACATTACACATACCGCCGCCCCCCCCCCCACACACACACACTCCACTCTTTTCCCACTCTTCACTTGCTAACTCAATCTTATTTCTCAGGCCTTAACTTAAACGTCACTTCTTCAAGCAGATATCCCCTGAGCAGTAACCTCTATGACAGTCTCATGTTTATCTTTAAACATTCATGTGAATTGCATATTCTTTATGATAAACTATATCAGAAGTAGTTTTAATATATAAATATTTAAATTATTCAATCAGTAAGTTATTTAAGTCTGTCTCCCAATATAGAATATTATTGTTCGAGGAAGAAGCTTCAGGCTTATCCTGTAGCATTATGTGCCATGGCACCTTCTTGCCTACTTCCTTAGGGATACCCATGGGATGGTCTGAGCTAGTAATTTTTATAGTTATTCCTGCCCTTGGTGAGAATATTGAACTAGATTATCTTTAGGGTTCCTTGTAGCTCTTGACTGCTGACAGTTTTCAGAATGCTGATAAAATCCTGGAGTGGGGAGCTACATCAGAAGTGTCAGACACATCCTCCTGCCTCTTAGTTCCTTGATCTTGGTGTATAACAGGGAGTTTTAAAGTGTGGTGAGGAAATGTGGGTGTGAACTGTTTAAGGAGAAGGTGGTATGTTTATTTGGTACCTAGCAAATAAGTGAGATCAGAAGAATCAGTGCAGGCATGAGCAGTAGGGAGTAGATTAATTAGAGTGTGACTGGCTGGCTCGGTGCCTTTGATGGCAAGAAGATGGTTCCAGATAAGTTTATGGATGATGTTGTTTCCTGTACCCCAATCCAAACTGTAAAATAGGAATCAACTTATTAAAAGGCAGCCTAGTATAGTTGCAGAAACACAGATTTCTTATTCAAGTAGAACTGGGATAAGATACCCACATTCAACTGGTTATGTGACCTTAGATTAATCACTTAACCTCTGAAGTCTCAATTTTATAATTTATTGGTTGAACAAATATAGAGTAGTCACCGTGTGTTCAACACTGTTCTAAGCACTTGGGATACATTGATAAACAAAATAGGCAAAATCCCTGCCTTGTGGAGTTTATATTTTGGAGAGATGTGGTAATAGTGGGTAAATATTTAAAGACTAGAGGCCTAGTGCATGGATTCGTGCCCTGGTGGGGTCCCTTGGCCTGGCCTGCGGGGATCGAGCTGAAACCTGTTCTCTGACATCCCTCGAGGGGTTCCGGATTGTGAGAGGGCGCAGGCCAGGCCAAGGGATCCCACCCGTGCACAATCGGGGCCAGGGAGGGACCATGGAAGAGCTCCAGGGTGTGTCAGGCACATCTTGCCCAGTCCCAATCTTCCAGACCCCAGCAGCAAGCTAACCTACAGGTTGGAGCGTCTGCCCCTTGGTGGTCAATGCGCATCATAGCAAATGGTTGGACAGTGGAATGAATGGTCAGACACTTAGCATATTAGGCTTTTATTATATAGGATCTTTGAGGATTCGTGATGTTGGCCACACAGTCCTGGGACATGGTAGATACTCAATAAATAGTATCTATGTATAATAATTATTATTATTACTATAGTAGTAGTATTACATCTTTACAAAGCAATCACTATTTGTGAAGCCAGATAATTTCTATACAAACTCAAATTTCTATCCAAAGCATTGCTAAATAGAATCAAAGAAGAAAACTCAGGTCAAGTCAAGTAATTTCTGTACAAGAGATAATAGGTGACTTGAATAAAGTTCTTGCAAAACACTGATAGCAAGTGGCTTGTATTAGTGTTTTCATCCTACATAGTAAATTTTTTCTACTATGATTTCCTCCGTATAAGTTCCATCTGCAACAAAATTTAGCCAAATGTGGCCCTAAGCAGTGGGTTTAACCTCCATTTGGATAAACTTTCCTCCTTCATTATCTCCAGGAGATCAAAGAGCATAAATCTGTGATCACGACATTCTTCTACAACCATTCCTGTCATGCTCCTACCCAGGTGACATTAACCAACTTTTAACATAAGTTCAATGTCCCACTCCTCTAGTCCCATAGTCTCCTTTCTAGAAGCATAGTATCTGAAGGGAGCAAGAAAGGGAATGGGCTCATAGTTTTTCATGGTTCATAGTTTCTAGCTTGATAAAAAGTTCAGTTTTTACCTTGTTACAGAACAATAGAACCATGCCTTGTTTCACAATGTATGTAGTTCATTTCACAAGGTCTCATGTTTCATGTACTATCAAATTTCTAGCGGAGTGCAGCAGGTATTGATCAGGTGTTAGGGAAACGTGTTGCACTGTGGACTAGCAGCACCCTCCATTCTTCTTCCCCCTTTCCTTAGTTCTCACCCTGTTTCCTCTCTCTATCAAATTACGTATCACATTATTTTGGTCATTATTTATTCTCTGTATTCTCAACCAGACTTTAGGTTTCCCAGAGGTCACAGACAGTGTCTTATTTGCTGTCATGTCCCAACACCTAACACATGCTATATCGGGCACAAATTTGGTGCTCAGGAAATATTTGTTGGGTGAAAGAAACATTTACTTCATGACACAGGTTTTTGTATAAATGAGTCATTTATAATCCTCTTCAATTCCCCATCCTACTTGTTGTTTAAATCCAAAATCAAAGTTATTTTTCTCAGCATCTGTCATCAACTGGGCAGGTACACTCATTGCTCTGGTGTATCTTTCTACCCCAGATAGAAATCCTTTGAAGCCATCCCAATCCCATCTTACTTGCTTTCCCAGGTTACCCTGAACATTTAAGGAAGTCATCACACTGCCCTGGCCAGTGTTGTTAAGTGGTTAGAGCGTTGGCCTGCAAACCAAAGGGTCTCAGGTTTGATTCCCAGTCAAGGACACTACCTGGGTTGCAGGTTCAATCCCCGCCTGGTTGGGGTGTGATTGGGAGGCAACCAATCACTGTGTGTCTCTCACATGAATGTTTCTCTCTCTCTCTTTTTCTCTCTGTCTCTTTCTCCCTCCCCCTCCCTCCCTCCCTCCTTCTCTTTCACTGTCTCTAAAAATCAATGGGAAAAAAATAGCCTCGGCTGAGGATTAACAAAACCACCACCAACAAAAAAAACGTTTCCTTGGGACACAGACTCAAGATTCAGAACTGTTTTAATTTAAAAGCCTTTATTATTCCCAGTCTTCTGAAAGCCTTAAATTTTTCACAACTCCACTTCAAACTCACCTTCTAATTTCTTTCTGTTCCACCTGCTCTAGCTCCCAACTGAGTCACCTCTCCCAGCGATGTACATCTTTGCCAGCCATTTGCCGCCTTAGTGTTTCTCACTGACAGTAGTGTAAAAGCAGTATTGGGTTTGGAATCTTGAGAGATTTGAGTGTAATGCTGCTATTTGCAAGCTGTGAGAACTTAGACAAGTCTCTCAACCCCTTTGACCCTCAATTTCTTTGTAAAAATGGAGAGAATAATCTGTCCTGTTTTAAGACCACACTGCCTTTTGTGAGTTTCAGATGAAACAATGTTTGTGAAAAAACCTTGGAAACTGAAGTATATGGTTATTTTTATGAGACCTGTGGTTAGTGTGCTTACCACCCACACTAACCCTTTCTCCTCTCAATTAGGCAGCAAGCACTTATTCAGTCTTAAAGGCTCTAGCCCTGGAGTACAGTGGGTGAGGGAAAGCATTGTTCTTCCTAGCTTTTTGACAAGTTGATCTAAGCTTAAGCTTTATTGCCCTCAGGCTTTTTCAGTCAGCATCAAGGGGAGCCCCTCCTTTGGTTTCTCAAAAGCATATTTGTCAGGTGCTCTTTTTAGATACTTTGTAGTTTCTACCTTCAGGCCTGCCTTCCCCTCCCTAGCAAAAAGTGGTTCCTATGGGGGAAGGGAGAGGGGGACATTTCTAAATTCTTCCTCTCTTGCATCAGAACTCCCAGGGTCCCCAGACTCCAATTTTTCAGGCATAATTTCTTTACATCCTTAAGGGTCTACCCCATAAGGTATTTTAGACTGATCCCAGGCAGGTAAGTTACATTTTGCAGAGATTTCACTTATTCCCAAAGTGCAGTCTTGGCTGCTTGGTACAAAGCCCAGGACTTCCCCCTTGCCTCTGTGGTCAAAAAACACCCCCAGGGTTTGCCTCTCCTTGACCCCAGCTTTGAGATTGCATTTGGGTCTGCTCTGAAAGCTCCTGAGGGAGTCCCCCAGCTTCAATTTGGCCAGATGCTCAATGTCCTGCTCAAATCACACTCCCCAATTTTTTTTTCACTTTAAGTAGCTTTTGCACAGACCCTTACATTCACTCAAACCAGGCCTCCTCCTCCAGTTAGTTCATGCTCAGAGTAGTTGCCCTATTTGCAGGCTGAGGATCCCTGGTTAATTAGTCTTGAGTTTAGTCTTTCCCTCATTCAAAATCCTCTTCACATTATCCTAGGGGGTTTTCACCCTCTGACTTTGCAGAGTTGATTTTACCACAATAAGTATTGTTCAAGTGGAAATCAAATTGAAATTTACACACACATCGTCTTCTAGGGCAGGGGTGGATAAACTGCTAGGAAGAACTTTTTTTTTTTTTTTTTAGCATTTTTAAAGAGTTGTTCAAAGAAACAAAGGGGAATGTGTATCTGAGATTAGGTTTTTAGCCTGCAAAGCCTAAAATATTTACTGTCTGCAATTTTCCAAAACAGAGTTTGAAGCGCTTTTGACCTTATCACCTTCTCTCCTACGTTACAGGAAATTCCTGACTTATTTATTGCCACATTTTACCATCTCATCTATCTCTTCCATTCAATTTCTAATCTAGCTCCAAAGAGTTTAAAAGGTTTCTGTTGTACCTCATGAACTCACATTTCATTTCTTTCCCAGGGAATAACCTAACTTCCTTTGGTGAGACCAGCTTCCCGTTCCCTTCCCTTCTGCCTCTAATTAATATCCCTTTGGCTTTGGTGGACACTTGGAAAGTGAAAGATTCTTGTTTATTTTGACCTAGTCTTAGAAAAATGTGCAAGGTAATTTGAAGACAGAGCAGATGTTAAATAAGGATAGATTTTTGTGGAGGACTAAACCATGGAGACACTTAAAATACCCCTGCAAATGGAGACTAACTCTGTTTCACCCACCAGGTGATTTATTTCCATAGCTCTTTGGAGAAGGCAGGATCAGTTTACTGGGGCTCAGCTTACTCAGCAGAAGAGCTAATCTCCTGTGTTAAAATGTATTTTTTGCTGGAATTTAATCTTACTCATTGGTTTTCCTTGTGCACTTCCTTCATAGTTACTGAGGGTGGGCCACACCTAAAGACTATTGTCAGACTCAAGCAAAGAACATCAGCAAGTTAGTCCAAACACAAATACTTACTGAACAACTGTTAGATACCTAGCATGTGACTGGTGCCATTTGGGGTACAAAGAAGTCTAAATTTGGACTCAGTCTCCAAAATCTCCAGTGTAGCTGGAGAGGCAAATGCTAAAATAACTATACCAAAGGTTCTCTAATACATTTCAAATGAGGGAATAACCTCAATTTTAAACAGTCTATCCTGATTGTCCCACAACACACATATATTTGTCAAACTGTCATTTTATTCTGAATATATGCTTGTTGTAACCATGCTTGCTGTAATAGGAAAGAGAGCTATGTGAACTTTGACTGGCAAAAAAATATATATATAGTATGTGTTCAATGAAGATTCATTGAATGACTGTAGGTAGACAAGTTATAGAGGACATTCCAAGCTCAAGGAATAATAGCATTACCAAGGTTTACAATCTGAAAAACTCTGGTTTATTTTCAGGAGTGAGTAGACAGTTTGTGTAGAGGCTAGGAAAAGTTCAGTCCAGCTATGTAATTAATGTTGACCTGGAGAAGGAATATACCTGTCAAAAAGGACTCATATGGTTAACTGGATCCAAATTTATAATCAGAATCTAGCAGTGGATGTTTCAGAGGGCCTCTCATTCATATTGCATTTCAGGGAAAAGCCACAGACTGGGTTGCCAAGCCTCCTACAAAATGTTCCTGCTGGCTGAGCCTACCTTTATAAAGGAGTTCATGGAATTGTATTTCTATCAAAGGGCTGAGACCTGCCCCATGAAATTGGAGCTGTGCAGTTCCATATTCTCATTTGCATCTTTACCAACCAATCAGAGCAGTTACATAGGGACCAATCAGGGCAGTGCTATTTGGACTAATCAAACTGTGGAAATTTGGATTCTCCATTTGCATAAAAATAGACTAATCACTGATTAGGGCAGGCACTTCCTTTATATCTCTCTATATAAAAGGCTAATATGCTAAGTGTCCCTTCCTCAGTCTGACCAGTCACTATGACGCACACTGACCACCAGGGGGCAGACGCTCAATGCAGGGGCTGCTGAGCTGCAGTGACTTGGCAGCGGCAGTTCTCAGGTGACAGACCCGAAACCAGAGAGGAGGGAACCAGATTCTTCATGGGGCCATGCAATTCCATCCTCAGCTGTGGGTTATGTTGTTGTTGGGCACTGTCCCCCCGATTCTGGTTTACTGCACACTTGCATTTGCGTTCCACACCCTGTACAACAGCAATTCTGCCAAGTGCCCTCTCACACTCTGGGACCCCTCAGGGGATGTCAGATAGCTGGTTTTAGCCGATCCCTGCAGGCCAGGCCAAGGGACACCACCTGCCGGAGGGACCCCCGCTCACTCCACAGAGGCCTTTTGAGCCATGGCACCACCACAGGTGCAGCCGGCTGGGGAGGGACCATAGGAGGTTGGCTCCAAGGTGTGTCTGGCCCCTTTTGCCTAGTCCTGCCCCACCAGCCACCTTCTAATTAATGTCCTTTCAATGTGCATTAATTCATGCACCAGGCCACTAGTAAACATATAAGTAGGCCCCCACTTTGTCTTTGTGAGCACACTTTCAGTTTCCACTGGAGGCCGTGTTTCCCCCATTTATAAGCTGTTCTCCTTTTACTGCACCCCAGATTGGCAACTCTTGTTGGCATTGGATTGGTGGCAGCAACCTTTTTATGGCAGTATGGTAGGGCCATATATTTGAGGAACTTGAATGCCAACTAGAATAATCAGAACCTTTTTGGGGGGAGGCTTGGGAGACTGATGAAAGTGTTGCTTTATGAAGCATAACCTGGTGGTAGTACAGAATGGTTTAGAGGGTGTATAAACTAAAGGTCAGACAGACATTACAAAGCATTAAGAACAAAGAAGACTAAAGCCAGGAATATACAACCTCTTATTTATTCCATCCTGTTCTCCTTGATGCATAAGTGCTATTTAGTGAGGGAACATGACTGTCAGGTGCCAAGTTTGATTTTATTGTGTCTTTCACCACTCCCTAAAAAATACCTTAATCATTGCATATATCATATTTCACAATCAAAGTCCACAAACCTATCCTGGGTCGAGGGCATCTAGACTGAGCTGAGAGGGCAAGGACAGCAAGTGGCCACGGCCAGGAAAGTGTTTCAAGGATACCTGGAAGTTTTTTTCCCCAATAAAAATAAATATCTTTTCCACCTGCTACATTGAGGATTCAGAAGCCAAGGACATTTTTATGATCACACAGAAAACCAAGGGGACATGTTGACTCCATGATGATTCCAAAATCAATACCACCTACCACAATCCTTATAAGATCCATGTATCAACCTGTCTGCTAAAATCTCCTGAATATTACATAGGTATCTCAAAATTAACATATAAAATCAAATATATCATCTGCCTCCATTCCTACCCATACTGCTCTTCTACTATTACCCATCTCCATGAATGACACCACCATTTACCTTATTGTCTAATTACCCAAACAAGAATCAAAGGAGACCTACAAATCTCTTTCATTCTTGCTTTCTCTGAAAATCCTCACCTCTTGTGTGCTTATTTATTTACTACTTTATTCTTGGAGACTCAGCTTAGCCATTACAGTCTTGAGAAACTATTCTTCAATTCTCCTAGTGTAGGTTAGATGTTTCCCTGACTTAGATGGTACTATGGTCATGCTTTGAATATAAAACTAATGCTATTCTACTATATTGTCTTGATCTGTCTATTTTTTCCCACTAGAAAATGAGCTCTTTAAGGGAAAGTGTTGTTGTTTTTTTTCTATCAGTGATGTCTACATATAGTACATCCTTCAGAGTATTTGTTACTGGAATGGACGAATGAATTTGAACATATTCACACAATATGTAAAAGATTGAGACCTGATCCCTTCTGGAGAGCAGGTTTTGTAGGTACAGATAAGGGAAAGCATGATGGTGACAGAGGATTGAAAATATGGGAGCAGGGGGGATGTTGGTATGTAGGGCATTAGGGTATATTATGAGCAGAGAAAAAGTTATACTGAAGATACCACAGAATATGCCCATCCTTGGAGACAGCAAGCCTTGATGATATAGGAATTTGTGTTTCAACAGAGAAAAAGTGCAACCTATTTAGGAGAGTCAGCTGACTTCCGGGAGGCAGGAGGTTAGCAAGATACTGGAGATTAACAGGAGGCTACTATTTACCCAGAGAGAAATAGTGCTTATAGAAGGAAGACTTTCAGACTTTTGGTTACAAGAAAGCATCTGCCTTAACAAAGTGCCACAAACTGGATGGCTTAAAAGAAGAGAAATGTATTCTCTCACATTTCTGAAGAACAGAAGTCCAAAATTAAAGTGTTGATAGGATCACACTGCCTCTGAAACTTCTATGGGAGAATCTTTCTTTGCCATTACCAGCTTCTGGTAGCCACAGGTGTTCTTTGACTTCTGGCAGTATAACTCCAATCTCTGCCTTCGTCTTCACATAACTATCTTTCTTCTGTGCATTTCTGTGTCTCCACATAGTACTTTTCTCTTGTATATCTTGCTGTTTCTTCTCTACTTATAAGAATGACAATCATATTAGATTAGGGCTCACTCTAATGACCTCCTTTCTTTTTGTTGTTGTTAATCCTCACCAGAAGATATTTTTCCATTGATATTTTTAAAGAGAGAGAGGAGAGACAGAGAGAGTGAAATATCCATCTGAGAGAGCCACATGAATTGGTTGCCTCTTGCATACACCCCAACCAGGGATGGGAATCAAGCCTGAAACCAAGGTATGTGCCCTTGACTGGAATTGAACCTGTGACCCTTTAATCCTCATGCTGACACTCTATCCACAGAGCCAAACCAGTCAGGGCTCTAATGACCTCATTTTAACTTCATTGCACCTGCAAAGACACTATTTCCAAGGTCATATTTACAAGTAATGGGGGTTAGGACTTCAACATATCATTTTGGGGACACAATTCAACCCACAAAAGGGTACAAATAAGCCCAAGTCCCTAAAAGTATTTCCTGGTTATTAAGATTGGAGAACATAATCTTTCTTTAAACCTAGCTTCAGGTTTGATCTCTACCAAGGCCAAGTTTTCACTTTCTCTGCCTAATGTTCTTTTTTTTAGGGTGAAATATATGTACAATCTTTTTTGAATGGCTATGTTTTTAATATCTTAATTTACTTGGATAAATGGTATGTCCATCCACATTGTGTTAAGTTTGCTTACTTTCTTTTTTTAAGTGTTCTTTGTTCAAATTATTTCAATGTGACCTCATGTTTATTTTCTCTAGTTTGCAAATATTGGGAGTGGGGAAAGGAGGGCTCTTGCGGAAGAAGGAAGAACCAAGATGTTGATGAAGTACACAGAAAAAGTTCCAGTTCTACTCCTTGATTTGCTAAGCCCAGATATCATGTCTGTGTTCCTTGAGATTCTTCCATATCCTGTCCACATCAGACACTTTGAGTTGCCACAGTCAGCCCTCCCTCCTCCTATTTCAATACCTTGCTTTGGGTCCTACCTGAGTCCCTGGTTCCTGATCCATAAATGAGAAAGGATAAGAGCAGGGTTTCTCACCCTAGATGGCTTGGCTCAGTGGATAGAGCATCAGCCTGCAGACTGAACTGTCACAGGTTCGATTCCAGTCAAGGGCGCATGCCTAGGTTGTGGGCTCGATCCCAAGTAGGAGGCATGCAGGAGGCAGCCAATCAATGATTATCTCTCATCATTGATGTTTCTATCTCTCCCTCTCCCTTCCTCTCTGAAATCAATTATATGTAGTATATAAAAGAGCAGGGTTTCTCAACCTGGATTTCACAGATTAATTGAAATCTATAAGATTGTGTGTTTCTGTTAGTTTGATGAAACATTTTATCACAAACTTAGTGACTCAAAACAATAGTTTATTAAAACAACAGAAGTTTATACTCTCACAGTTCTGGAGGCCAGAAGTCTGAAATCAAGGTGTTGGCAGGGCCATGCTCCCTCCAAAGTCTCTAGGGGAGATTCTGTTCCTTGTCTCTTTCAGCTTCTGGTGGCTTGCAGCATTAAATGACTTTTGGCTACATCTCTGCCTCCTCCTCATCTCCCATTTCCTCTGTGTTTCTTTCTTTTTTTTTTTTTATTGCTAAAGCATCACCTTTACCTTATGGGATATATTCATTTTTAAAAATTTCTTTATTGATTAAGGTGTCACATATTTGTCCTCATCCCCCCATTCCCATCCCCCACCCCTCCCCACGGATGCCCCCACCCCCCTGTTGTCCTTAACCATTGGTTAGGCTCGTATGCATGCACACAAGTCCCTTGGTTGATCTCTCCCCCCTACCCCCACCCTCTCCTACCCTCCCTCTGAGGCCCGACAGTCCAATCTATGCCTCCTTGTTTCTGGGTCTGTTCTTGTTCATCAGTCTATGTTGTTCATCATTTCCCCTAGATGAGTGAGATCATGTGTTACTAGAAATATACTTATAAGAACCGAATGTGAGAAGAGCAATAATAGTTATGCTGGCAGGCAAATGAATCAGTCTGTAGTAAGTTTCTTTCTGGACCAACAATTCTTTTGAGACCCAATTTCAGTGTCCACCAGTTCCTTATGTGTACATGTCAGCACTGACTTTTCAGCTCTGGATGGTGGACAAATGGTGGTAATGCAGGTCCGACTCCCTCTGGTTTGGTCTCGCCCGGACGCAGGGGCGCGGCTTCACCCGGACTCAGGGGCGCGCGGCCTCACCCGGACCCGGGACCCAGCATCACCCAGGCCCCGGGGCGGGTGGCCTCACCCGGACCCAGGTGTGTGCGGCCTCACCCGGTCCTGGGATCCAGCCTCACCCAGACCCAGGGGCGCGTGGCCTCACCTGGACCCAGGGGCACATGGCATCTCCCGGACCCAGGGGCGCGGCCTCACCCAGACCCGGGATCCAGCTTCACCCAGATCCAGGGGCGAACGGCCTCACCCGGACCCAGGATCCAGCTTCACCCGGACCCGGGACCCAGCCTCACCCGGATCCAGGGGCGCACGGCCTCACCCGGACCCGGGACCCAGCCTCACCTGGATCCAGGGGCGCGTGGCCTCACCCGGACCCAGGGGCGCATGGCCTCACCTGGACCCAGGTGTGTGCGGCCTCACCCGGTCCTGGGATCCAGCCTCACCCAGACCCAGGGGCGGGTGGCCTCTCCCGGACCCAAGGGCGTGGCCTCACCCGGACCCGGGACCCAGCCTCACCCGGACCCAGGGGCGCGTGGCCTCACTCGGACCCCGGGGCGCGTGGCCTCTCCCGGACCCGGGACCCAGCCTCACCCGGATCCAGGGGTGCACTGCCTCACCCGGACCCGGGATCCAGCTTCACCCGGACCCAGGGGCGCGTGGCCTTACCCGGACCCCAGGGTGCGTGGTCTCACCCGGACCCGGAACCCAGCTTCACCCGGACCCAGGGGTGCACGGCCTCACCCAGACCCCGGGGCGCATGGCATCTCCTGGACCCAGGGGCGCGGCCTCACCCGGAACCGGGATCCAGCTTCACCCGGACCCAGGGGCGTACGGCCTCACCCGGACCTGGGATCCAGCTTCACCCGGACCAAGGGGCGCGTGGCCTCGCCCGGACCCAGGACCCAGCCTCACCCGGACCCAGGGTCGCGTGGCCTCACCCGGACCCAGGGGTGCGGCCTCACCCGGACCCGGGACCCAGCCTCACCCGAATACAGGGGTGCACAGCCTCACCCGGACCCGGGATCCAACCACACCCTGACCCAGGGGCGTGTGGCCTCACCCGGACCCAGGGGTGCGTGGCCTCGCCCGGACCCAGGGGTGAGGCCTCAACCAGTCCCAGGACCCAGCGGGGCCTCGTCTTCTTGATCCCAATTCCTGTTGGTCAATTCCCTGTCAGCAATTCCCTCGGCCATTTTCTCAAAGCTCCGGGGCGGCTGCCGCGGAACTCGCTGGGTGGTGGGCTCGGCGAAGCTCCAGTGTGCCCGGTGCGCGGCGGCAGGCTGTTCTGAGGTCACTGAGGCAGCACTCGGTTCTGCAGCGGCGACCAGTCGCCGGGCGAGTGCACCTGGATCTGGGACCCAGCGGGGCCTCGTCTTCCTGATCCCAACTCCCATCGATCAACTCCTTCACAGCAATTCCTCTGGCCATTGTTCTGGATGGTGTCTGCTCTGTTTTCCAGTTGTAGTTTCAAAATTGTTGTGGTAGGCAACAATTAGGCATCTGCCCTATGCCACCATCTTGGTCCTCCAGAAGATTCTTAAGCAACCTTACAAATGTGGTTCTGAACACTGTGTTGTCCATCAGTTTACCTTCCTTCATCCCTGCTATTCGTGACCTGCTTCGGTGTCTTCACCTTTTGGCTGCCTCCCTATAGCTCAGCTTCCCCAATCTCCCTAGGTGGTCGCTCTTGATACCCCCCTTTGTGGGCGGAGTGCAAAGTCTTGGTGTTGTTAAGCCTTGATTGCTGTTGGTACACTAGGAGGATTTGACCTCCAGTCCAATTGGCTGTGAGGATCAGCTGTGTCTATGCCGGGAGACAGCCCCATTCAACTAGACTTGCAAAATTGTAAAAGCCTCTGTGCTCAGCTTGGATGGGGCAGAGTTACAGGGTGGAGCCTACAGCCTTGGCTTCCCGTCAGCCCCGCCCTATGAGGTTCCTGTGTCTCAGTGTCCCTCTGTACTCCCTGCAAACACCTCTGAGAGAAAAGCGCCCTGGAGTTTCGCCCGCTGCCAAACAGTCTAGTCTCTCCCCCAATGAATCTGGATTCCCAGATTCTCGTCCGGAACTGGGTTTCAGTGTAGTCGGAACTGGGGCTCAGCACAGTCTGGCGCTTTTGTCTCCTTCCCACCAGGGCAATCCAGTGGCACAGTCAACAGACCATCCTTTGCGCGCATTCCCGTGCGCGCCTCTGGTGCTCTGCCTTTCGCCGCTTCTCTGCATTTCTGCCTTACAGCCCAGATTCCCCCCGTATGAGCCTGGCTTCCCAGGGTCTTTCCCGGAACTGGGGTTCAGTGCAGTCGGAACTGGAGTTCAGCACGGTCCGGAGCTTTTGTCTCTTTCCCGCTAGGGCAATTCAGCGGCACAGGCAACAGTTTGTCCTCTGCGTGCATTCATGTGCGCACCTCCGGAGCTCTGCCTTTCGCCGCTCCTCTGTGCCTCCACCCCACAGCCCAGATTCCCCCAGCATGAGCCTGGCTTCCCAGGTTTTCGCCCGGAACTGGGGTTCAGTGCAGTCGGAGCTGGGGTTCAGTGCAATCTGGAGCTTTTATCTCCTTCCTGCTAGAGAACGCCGGGCAGGCCGTCAGCCGCCCCTTCCTCTTCAGCTCCATCCTCCCCGCACGCGCGCGTGCTTGTGTCTCCGCCCGTGTCTCCATACCTCAGGCTTTTACGGCTCCTCTGATTTTCCTTGTGGTTTTCTCTTTCCTTCTAATTGTGGGCATTTCAGTCAGCCAGCTTTCCTGTGGTTCTGGATGATGTCCGTTTTGACTTTTAGTTGTATTTTTGAAATTGTTGTGCCAGGCTGTAGGTTAGGTGTTTAACCTATGTCGCCATCTTGGTTTCCCCTCTGTGTGTTTCTTATAAGAACACCTGTCATTGAATTTAGAGCCCACTTGGATAATCCAGGATGATCTCCTTATCTCAAACTCCTTAATTTAATTACAGCTGCAAAGTTGCTTTTTTAAAATGTCACATTCACAGGTTGTGGGGATTAGGACATGAACATATCTTTTAGGGAGCCACATTTCATTTCTTCTCTTGCTGCCTTTAAGATTCTCTTTTTGTCTTTAATTATGTGGCATTTTAATTATGATGGGACTGGCCATGGGCCTGTTTGGGTTCTTCTTGCCTGGGATTCTCTGTGCCTCCTGAACTTGTGTGACTTTTTCCTTTACCAGGTTAGGGAAGTTTTCTGCCATTATTTATTCAAACATGTTCTCCATCCCTTTCTCCCTTTCTTCCTCTTCTGGCACACCTGCTATTCTAATATTGTTACAATATTGTTACGTTTCACGTTGTCTCACAGCTCCCTTAAGCTGTCCTCCTGTTTTTAATTTTTAATTTTTTATTTTTGGTTCTCTGATTGTTTTTTTCAACCCTGTTTTCTAATTCACTGATTTGATCCTCAGATTCCCCTAATCTGCTGTGTATTCCTTCCAATGTGTTCTTTATTTGTGTTATGTCATTCTTTATCTCAGACTGTTCTTTTTTCATAGTTACTACATCTTCTTTCATAGTTACTATATCTTCTTTCATACCAACATCCCCCCTGCTCCCATAACTAAAGATAGCTGTATGAAGACGAAGGCAGAGATTGGAGTTATACTGCCATTATTACTCTGAACCCTGTTTCAGATAAATTTCTTATCTCTACTTCATTTATCTCTTCTTCTGGAGAATTCTCTTGTTCTTTCATTTGGGGGTTGTTTCTTTGTCTCCTCATTTTGGCTGTTTGTTTGGGTTTGTGACTATGTATTAGGTAGATCCTCTACGCCTCTCAACCTCTAGTACAGGACAGTGTCAAACGCTGTTTCTGACTGATTAAATCAGGCAAAGACTCAAAGCCCCTAGAGACCACCTCTGCCTACAGTCTAATAGTATTCCAAGTTGAATGGCCCCAGGTAATCGTCCTCCAGTGTGACAAGAGTTATTTTCAACAGGGTGAGGCAGTTGCTTCTGCCTAGAGGCTAATTATTATTTTAGTTTCTTAAGTGGCCTCAGGACAAGGTGTTTTCCACTAGGGTGGGTCAACTGTCTTATCTCCCCAGGCAAGGCAAATGTCTGCATGGGGAAGATGTCCTCCATTGTGTGAGGGAATGACTCAGCACAGGAAACTGGGAGGTGTCTGCCTTCTGAGGTCTAATCCCCAATTCCCCAATCCTGGCTTCTGGTCATATAGCTCCAGTCCTCTCTGCCCTCCCTCTGCCAGAGCACAAGGTGGGTGGCTCCACAGGGAATTTTGTGTGTTGGCCCTTTAAGAGGGTGCCAGAATTTTCAGCTGTTTCTCCCTGGCAGACAGCAACCCCGCTGCTTTTCACAACCAGATGTTATGTGGGTACCCTTCTCAGTTGTGGTTCTCTCCACTGGGGGGCACAGCTTGGGGATTAGATCTCAGAATTCTCAGAGGCAACCTTCCACAACTGAGATATTTCTCCAGGACTTCAGTTGCTGTCTGTGGGCACCCAGCCAGCCCTTTCGTGCCTCCACCCTCCTACCAGTCTCTATGTGGTCTCCACTTTCAGTCCTCGGTTATCAGGGTTCTCTCCTGCGAGTCTTCTGTTGATTATTCAGGAAGTTTTTCTGTATTTTAGTTGTAATTCCAGTTTGTTCCTGGGAGCATGTCCATGCAGCATCCACTTACTCTGCTGCCATTTTTAATATTGTGGAGCCACATTTCAAATCACGACAGTGTTGTTATTGTTTTCCCCTGGGGGGGTAGTTACATAGAGTTTACCAGATTTTCAAGGGTCTGTGATACAGAGATCTCTCTCTCTCTCTCTCCCTCTTTCTTCCTTTCTCTCTAAAAGTCAATAAAAACATATATATTTTTTTAAAGAAGCAATGATCTTTAAGGACTTTTGGAGTGCAATATTTTATGATTCTGTAAATGGTGAAGTAAATGTGACTTGACCTTAGTAAACTATCTTGCAAGTCAAAGGTACACAGTGAATTTAAATACATTTGATTTGGCATTGATATCATAGGAAAATTGATATATCTAACATTACTGAGCATTTATCATGTACTAAGTGCTATACAATGTAGTGTATGTAATTCTGAGTACAGATCTTTTACCTCCTTGGTTAAGTTTATTCCTACATATCTTAATTTTTTGTTGTAATAGTAAATGGTATTTTTTTTTAGTTTCTCTTTTTTAAATATATTTTTATTGATTTCAGAGAGAAAGGGAGAGAGAGAGAGAGAGAGAGAGAGAGAGAGAGAGAGAGAGAGAGAGAAACATCAATGAAGAGAGAATCATTGATCAGCTTCCTTCTGCATGCCCTACACTGAGGATCAAGACTGCAACCGAGGTACATGCCCTTGACTAGTATCAAACCCAGTCCACAGGCTGATGCTCTATCCACTGAGCCAAACTAGCTAGGGCTAGTTTCTCTTTCTGAGAGTTCATTATTGGTGTATAAAAATGCCATTGACTTCTGAGTGTTAATTTTGTATCCTGCTATATTGCTGAATTCATTTATTAAAAAAATAAATAAATACACTGATGAAAAAAGAGATACAGAGACATAGAAGCATGAAGCAGACTGTTGAATCCAAGAATGAAGGGGGTGGAGTGGGTGGGAAGAGATTAACCAAAGAACTTGTATGCATATACGTATAACCCTTGGACACAGACAATAGTGTGATGAAGGCCTGTGGTGGGGAGTGGGTGCGGGCTGGAAGAGGTCAATGCAGGGGGGCATCTGTAATACTTTCAACAATAAAGATAACTTTTTTCAAAAAGAAAGACATACCAGTAGTTTTCAAACTAAAAAAAATGTTTTGAACCAATATGTTACAGAATCAAAGCAGTATTTGTAGAAATCCTGGCAGTTGTGAGTAAAATGGAATAAGTACTAGTTCGCAACTTGGATGCACAATAAAACCACCTGGGGGCTTTACAAAATACTGATACCTTGGTTATAACCCCAGAGGTTCTGATTTAATGGAATGGGATATTACCTGTGTCTTAGGATTTTAAAAAGATACCTAGTTATTCCTAATATTCCTAAAAGTTTGAGAAACACTGCAATGGAGAAAAGAGGTACTACCATGGAGAAAAGCTCGAAGGCTATTACAAAGCAAGCTTATGATCTTGAGTTCTGGGACTCTGGAGTGGGTGGTAAAGGGCATAGAGAAGAAGGTTTGCATTTGGGTGACATTTCAAAGGAATAACTTATTGAGCTTCAGGATAGACTGAAGATAGAGAAGGAGAGGGGATATTTAGAAGGAAGTTTTAAAGATGCCAGCATGCATTCTGGGCTCATTATTTTGTTCATGTTGAGCACCCAATTAATATTTGTTTAAACAAACTACATTTAATAGAACTATTTGGAGACTTATGACCCATTGACCCATTAGCAGAAATCTGTATATCAGGGAGCAAAAGTCAATTTGGGAAGTATAGGGGGATTTGATTCCTAGGCCAAGTACGAGGCTACAGCAGGTTATTTAAGACATCAGTCACTTTTGAGAAGTAGGACAGGTATTCTGGGGTAAAATCAGAGCTGAAGACAGTCTTTATAATTGGTAGTTGAAATCCTGAGGTTGGATAATATCACCTAAGGACAAGAACATAGTATGAAGAGAAACAGGTTGATGATAAAATCTTAAGAAAGGCAGAGTCATGTTTTCATTGTTATTGTTTTGCCAGTCAGAAGGTCCTGTGGTTGCTGGTAAACAAAGAAAAAAGCAAGTTAAAACATCTAGCAAGGGCTGTAAGAGAAGCATTATACAGCTATTTTAAGAAGTAGACATCAAGATCCCTCTCTTCTCATAGATTATAACTCAGTTATGTGACAAGCCATGGTACTGGCTGTGTTAGTCAGTAGAGCTGTCCATACTAAAAGTGACAATAAGTGCAAGAAATGTTCATAGGAAGGCAGGAAGGTTGAGCTCGGACAATGACTGGGTGCACGTATTGTTGTGATATTGGAGGGAATGATGAAAACACAGATTCAGAGATAGAAACAGAGGTAAGGAGGCCAAGTTTACTCCTATTAAAAAGCAGGGCCCGAGGCCCATATCTTCTGTCACGTTCCCTGAACACTTAAGCCTATTGCCTATGTCTTCCACCCTCCACAGGCCCCACCCTTAATATATGTATTCCTTTGAATCCAGAGAAATCCTCTTAATTTGCCTAAAATGTCTCTGGGAGAACACTTAATAAAATATTGTATGTCTCAGTAGGTGATTCCTTTATTTTTTTTATTTTTTATATTTTATTGATTTTTTTTTTTTTTTTTTTTTTTTTTTACAGAGAGGAAGGGAGAGGGATAGAGAGTTAGAAACATCGATAGAGAGAAACATCGATTAGCTGCCTCCTGCACACCCCCCACTGGGGATGTGCCCGCAACCAAGGTACATGCCCTTGACCAGAATCGAACCCGGGACCCGTCAGTCCCCAGGCCGACGCTCTATCCACTGAGCCAAACCGGTTTCGGCAGGTGATTCCTTTAAATAAGTATGAATTGTGTGGTTAAAATAGGAAAAAAAATATCATGTGACTTTAGTCCATCTTACAAAACCTGAGAGCCTTTTCTTAAGGTTCATTCACTTAAATATTTAGTGAATGAATCTGTTCTACATGTTCGGTACTGTGTATCCAGAGGGGATTTGAGAGGGTGGCCCAGACAATTTCACAACTTCAGTGTTGCTATGGAGCAGGCTTGACTGTGCTTCTCAGAATTATTTCAAGTTGCCAACCTATAGTGTAGGCATGACCTGAGACACTCCACAGGTTACTGAATCAGCTCATTATTTGTTTAGTGCCCTACCATTTGTTTGACATTATGTAGACACAAGGCTCTATTGAATGAGGAGAGTGTGTTCACTGGTAGGGTCATACAATCCAAACAACCTGTCACACATTTCATTCACACATAGCAGCAATATAATTATGTTGCTTTGGAATAGTTAAAGCTAGTTTTACAATAAGAAGGCAAGCTCTTGAAAACAGGGAGGGGCGGAGTTGGGGTGTGATTGACAGACTGTCATTAGTATTTAACAGATATCCATGATTGTTTTTTCTAACAAGAAAATGGTGATTCTTTAAAGCAGTTTTAGATTCCTGCTTCTATTTTTTTAAGAAGAAGGCCTCTTTCTTCAAATCTTCTGTGTAATGTCAGTAAATGAACTGTTTCCTCTCAAATCATGCATAGTGCCTTGCAGCCTTCAACTGCACAGTGATATATCACAAACATTTGGGTGTGGGAAGGGGGATGGCCAGAAATAACCAGTTAGGTCATATAGGCTTTCAAATGCATCTGTTTATGAACAGAGGGTCCCTACCTAGAACACTTTTATTTCAGGGAATATTTTACCCTAATGACGAACTGTAAGTCAGTGAGTCATTTTCATGGTCTGACATTTTGTTGTGAAAGTGCTCGAGAGAGGGTGCATCACTTTTACAGGCTGTTTGTGTCCTGAAGCAAAGTTGCAGGCATTATGTGTGGGTTAAATGGACACCTGCATTTTTCAACCTTATTTTAATTACCTTGTTATCAAATATACTAGTTGCAATAATGTATATTTTGAAAACTACAGAATAAGATTGGTATAATATAGTCATAATACTTATACTGTCACAGTTAAATATTTCCATGGTCACTTTTCCCCTGATTAAAACTCTTCATTTTCACATATTTCTAGATTCCTATTGAGATACTCACTGTACTTCCAAAAAAGAATTCAGGAAGTCTCCAAGTTCCAAAGGTTTGTTTTTTTGAACTCAGAAACAATTTTCCCATATAAACAATGTTATAAATTATGGGCATATTCCCAAACCAGTCCACCCAAGGTTACTTAACCCATAATGTGTCTGAAGTAAAGTAGTGTATACAATACTTACAATAACATTTCTAAAAAAAAGTCACTTCCAACATTGGAAGACCAGAATAAAGTTTCCTTTCCTCAGTGACTTCTCTCTATTGCTGCCCCCTTTCCCAACTTTTAATCCCTTTATCAGTCAGGCAGTGTGAAAGGGAAGCACCCTTGGCTCCAAGACTAATGTGGTTTCTTTAGGGGCAGGAAAGAAGTATGCCAGAGATTTTGGGCCTTGGAGGCTGGCCACCCCTTTTCTTTTCCATCATTAGGTTTTTGGTCTGCCTGCTGCCCTAACAACACAGAGTCTCTTTAAGGATTTTTTAAAAAAGAATTGTAATTGATAGTAGTGGTGGAAATGGGGATAAAAATGAACTGATCCATGCTTCCAATTTTCTGTATTCATTCACTCACTCAACAATGTATTAATCAATTCCTATGTAGCAGGCACTGTGCTCTAAACCCTGAGGATACAACACGAATGAGCCCTTGAGGTCCTCCCAGTCTAGTGAGGGACACAGACATATAAACAAACAGTTGCAATGTAGCGTGCTACTTGTAGTGATAGAGTGCTGTATGAGCTAGAGTGTGAGTACAAAAGAGGCAGTGTTCTGTTTGGCCTTAGGTAGGGTGTGTCAAGGAAGGCTCCATAGAGCAGACACTAAACATAGTCTTGAATGATGAGGTGTTCCTCTGGTAGATAAGGGACTCTGAGAAGGCATTTTAGACAGAGACAAGAAGTTATTAAATACCACATATTTAGAAAAATAAGAGAAAATTTGTATGGCTTGACCTGAGATACAAAATAGGGCAGTTTTAGGAGATGGGGCTAAGCAGGGACTTTAGGTGAAGAGCCTTTCATGTCAGGCTGAACACTGCATTTTATCCTATACTAGTTAATAAGGAGTGTTGTGGTCAAATTCAACATTTTAGTGACATTATGGAAAATAAGTTGAATGGAAGACAAAAGGGAAGCAGAAATCTTCTAAGAAGGACAAGAAGAAGGCAGATAAATATTTTCATTTAGTTATTTTAATTAAAAATTAAGTTGTGGTAAGATACATCCAACATAAAATTTATCATCTTAATCATTTTTTAAAAAAATATATTTTATTGATTTTTTACAGAGAGGAAGGGAGAGGGATAGAGAGTTAGAAACATCTATGAGAGAGAAACATCGATCAGCTGCCTCCTGCACACTCCCCACTGGGAATGTGCCCGCAACCAAGGTACATGCCCTTGACCGGAATCGAACCTGGGACCCTTCAGTCCGTAGGCCGACGCTCTATACACTGAGGCAAACCAGATAGGGCATCATCTTAACCATTTTTAAGTATACAACTCAGTGATATTAAGCACATTCATATTGCTGTGCAACTGTCAGCACCATCACTCTTCATAATATTTTCCTCTTCCCAAATTGGAACTCCTTACGCATTAAAAAATAACTCCTGGCTCTCTCCCTCCCTGGAGCACACCCTCCCCCCCTTGCCTCCCCCTTCCCATCCCCTTCCTCAGGCACATTAGCTTCCCCACTGCCAAGCTCCAAGGGCCCTTCCTTTACCTCCATAACTTGTTTCCTAAGCCCATTTCTTCTAGAAATTACTTCCACCTCTTTAATTTACCAAATAAATGTTCTCTTACAAAAAAAAATAATAACTTCCCATTTCCCCCCTACCCCAAACCCCTGGCAACCAACTTTTGACTTTATGTCTCTATGAATTTGACTACTCAAGGTACCTCATATAAGTGGAATCATATAGTACTTATCATTTTGTGGCTGCTTATTTCACTATTTTATTTTTTAAAATAAGGGTAATTCATGTTTGTAGTTTTTAAAAAGTACAAATACTATCAAAATATACAAAACCAAAGTAAAAGCCTGGAATAGATGTCAGATTTTGTTAGAGATGTTCAGTACCCATTTAGGAACTAACATTTGCTGAGTGTATGCCATATAACACTGTGTCGGGTGCTTTACATGTGTAATTTAATTTATCTCTTAAGACATATGCCATTTCATTTACTCACCATACTTTGGCATTTAATTATTTACAGTTTCCAAGGAAAGGGGTCTGACAAGAACTAAGCAAGCAATCAAGGTTAATGCCATAAAGACTGAAATGTAGAGAAGAGTGTCTGTGCCAGTGAGGAAAGTAGAATATTCTCTGGAAACCATGGAAGCCCAACCATTAACACTGAACAGAGTAGACCAAGGCAGGGAGAGTGTATATAGCAGAGATGGGCCTGGAGTTCACAGGATCCTCCTCAGACACACTGGTTCATCAGCTTGACAGAGTAGTCAGACATGTTTCCTGGTGAGGATATCACTCTTATCAAGCTTTGTTTGGGTTGACTTAAGAACTTTTAGGTTGGCTGCCACAAACTTCTGACAGCGCTTTGGCCCTCAGGTATAGATATCAATTGATATATGCCATAGCTATTGCTACACTAGCCTAACCTAGGATTTCTTAAACTGTATTTCATGGAAACATATTAATTTTCTATACGATGTTAGTATGTAGTAATAAAAAAAAGAAACAAACAAAAACCCTTCATCAAATACATTTAGAAAGCAGTTCACACTAGATGCTTCTCCTAGAGATTTATAGCACAAATAAAATATTAAGACCTCTGAGAAGTGCTGTAATAAATAATCAAACTGTTGAACATTTTAAATCACTATTTTCCTAAAATTTTGAACACCATACTTTTTTTTCTTTTCTCCATATCAACATCAATATGTATGTGGTGGGACCCTAGTGTTCTACAGAGCCCAGAAACAAAGTGATAGATAGCATTTTAACTAAGTTGTATCAGTTATCCATGAATTGACAAAGGCTGCTCTGAGGCAGCATCCCAGATATGCAGGATTCAGAACTGGGCTCAATAAACAAGAAATTAAGGACATATCCTCAACTTCAAATGTGATTAGACTATCTCCAAAATGCATTGTGTGAAGATTTCTTCCAAGTGGTTTAACTACATTTTAAACCCATAAGTTCAAATTCTTTAAAACTGCTTTACACAGAGCCAGCCTAACACTTCCTAGTTCCCACTCCAGTTCTATAACCATTGTTGAAGCTTAGTGCCATCACTGTCCAAGATTGATGACTGAACCTTCTTATTCAGACTTTCTAGGCTACATTTTCTCTTATCTAGGTCTCTGATAGGCATACACATTGATGTGAATTTGGAAGGAAGATGTGAAGAAAACCACCTTCCAACTAAATACAAACAATGTAATTACCAGTTCATGTTTCTCTGAGTACCAGCTCTGAAGTCTTCCAGAGATTTGTGAATATTAGATTTCAATATGGACTAGCACAGAATGGGATTATCAGCCTACTTTTGCAGTTATGTGATGTACTCTAATGTCTCTGCTTGTGTGAATAGAACACCTCATTCTGGACAGATCTAGCAGCAATATCAATTCTAGAAGAAGAAAAAAAAAACCTCCAGAAATGTCAATTCAGTCTTCTCAACATCAAGTTTTTTATCTATGAGAAATAAAGATGCTAACTATAATGTTCACATCGTTCTTTACACATCAGTAATATACCCTTAATTGCCTAGTATTTCTAGGTTTCAAGGGCTATCACTAGCATTCCATGGGAAGCCTGTGGCATAGTGTTAAGAACACAAATCTTAACACTGGAGTCAGATAGAATAAGTTAAATTCCAAATCTTCAAATGAACATTTCTGTTATCTTAGCAAATTATTTAAAACTAGAGGCCCAGTGCATGAAATTCGTGCATGGGGTGTGTGTGTGTGGGGGGGGGTGTCCCTCAGCCCAGCATGCACCCTCTCCAATCTGGGACCCCTTGAGGGATGTCCGACTGCCCGTTTAGGCCTGCTCCTACCGGGATCAGGCCTAAACGGGCAGTCGGACATCCCTCTCACAATCCAGGACAGCTGGCTCCCAACTGCTCGCCTGCCTGCCTTCCTGATTGCCCCTAACTGCTTCTGCCTGCCAGCCTGATCACCCCCTAACCACTCCCCTGACAGCCTGTTTGCCCCTAACTGCCCTCCCCTGAAGGCCTGGTCCCCCCCAACTGCTCTCCTCTGCAAGCCTGGGTCCTCCCCAACTGCCCTTCCCTGCAGGGTTACCCCCAACTTCCCTCCTCTGCTGGCCTGGTCACCCCTAACTGTCCTCCCCTGCTGGCCATCTTGTGGCGGCCATCTTGTGTCCACATGGGGGCAGCCATCTTTGACCACATGGGAGCAGCCATCTTGTGTGTTGGAGTGATGGTCAATCTGCATATTACTCTTTTATTAGATAGGATAGAGGCCTGGTGCATGGGTGGGGGCCAGCTGGTTTGCCCTGAAGGGTGTCCCGGATCAGGGTGGGGGTTCCCTTGGGGTGTGGGGTGGCCTAGGCAAGGGGCCTGTGGTGGTTTGCAGGCTGGCCACGCCCACCGGCGACCCAAGTGGAGGCCCTGGTATCTGGGGTTTATTTATCTTCTACAATTGAAACTTTGTATCCTGGAGCGGAGCCAAGCCTTCTGCTCACTCCTCGGTGGCAGCCATTTCTGTTGGGGTTTATTTACCTTCTATAATTGAAACTTTGTAGCCTTAAGTGGAGGCCAAGGCAGGCCAGGGCAGATGCAAAGCTTGGCTTTCTTTATCACCAGGGCAACCCTAGCCTCCTACTCTCTCCAGTTCTGTGGCTGCTGCCATATTTGTTGGAATTTATTTATCTTCTATCATTGAAACTTTGTAGCATTGAGTAGAGGCCTGGGCCGGCAAGGGAAACCCAAGCCTCCCGCCTGCTCTCTGTGGCTGCAGCCATCTTGGTTGGGTTTATTTGCATATTTGCTCCTGATTGGCTGGTGGGCGTGGCTGGTGGGCGTGGCAGAGGTACAGTCAATTTGAATATTACTCTTTTATTAGATAGGATAGAGTAGCAATACTTATCTATGTAGGGTTATTGTCACATAATATATAAAAATGCCCAGCATAATGCCATGAACATAGTAAAAATAATAATAGAAACATTGACTGTAATATGTGTTCATTGTGCTAAGTACTTTATGTGAATTATATAATTTAATATACCCATCACTGTTTTATGCATGGACCTTTATCATTCTGGATTTAATCACAGATGTCTCTCAACTTCGGAGCTATGATACGATCCATTCTTTTGAGACTGGATTCTCTCAAAAATATGCACGAATCAATGCATCCTTAGGCAAATGTTCTGCTTTCTATCTTTCCTTGACTATTAAATCTCCAATTGGGGCCCAAATTCACCTCCTGGATCCGGAAGGTTCATCTTTGTCACCATACTCACTGTATCACACTTCTCTTCTGTACACCATCTCCAGATCTTTGCGCAAATATGCAGGTTGAGTAACTGCCCTCACAGGACTTCTGATAAGATCACATATTTTTCAGATTACATATTTACCAAGGATATTCCATTATACATCACACACTGTTTTCACCATTATATTTTCCAATTCTTATCATGTCCACTGCTGTCTTCAGTACACATTACTACTTGACAAAGATTATAACATCACAAATATTCTTCAGCACAGCAATATCCTAGAAAAAAACTTAATTCTAATCTGTGTCAAACCCCTGGAGAACATGTGAATAATGTTCTGAATCTGGACTCTTCTATTCAGAAAATTAGATTACAAGTGCTTGTATCCTGTAGTGGTTATATCTTGTTTTTTTTCTTTCTAGTACCCCTATTTCCTTTGGAGAACTGTTTCTACTCCTGTCCAACCATGTGATTCTTGTGAGAAAGCTGCTGATCATAATGCCTTACCTCGCTGGCCACAGAGGTGGGCTTCTAACCCAGCCCGCTCCAAATATAAAACTCCATTCCTCTAACCACACTGTTCTTGGTTGAGCATGTGGCAGAGCTTAGCCAATCTGTGTTCTTTCTTGAGGTTTCCAATTTTGAGCTAGAGAAAAAAAAAAGACCTTGTTTTTTAGGTCATAAAAATAGAAGAAGAAAAAGAGCTAAAAGCAATCCTATTCTTGCCATTAGGGAAAACCTATCTTATTAGAAGAGAATGAGACACACACACAAAAAAAAATGAAGGAAATCAAAGGCAAATGATGGACAGAGATATTCCTGATGGCATTATTTCAGTGTCTGGTCCAGATATTCCAGATCTACATCATATTTCCCAGTTATATGGACAAATAATGTCTTTTTATCCTTGAAGTGACTTTGATTTGGGATTATGTCATTTGCAAATGTACTTTCCAATTCCTGCCATTGTCTATCTGGTTTCTTGGCTCTCTCTATACCTCATATATATTGTGTCCCAGCAACTCCTCCTTTTGTGTAAATACAACCCCACTCCATACCTGGCTCTTTGTAACCCACTACCATTGAGCACCAATCCAGCAATATTAGATTCCCACTGAAAATGGAGCAAACTTTTAAGACATAGTCACCCAGTCGAAAATTTGGTCATCAACATCAGGTAGTATGAAGTAGGAGCACTTAGAGTTTACAGTGAAGCAATGGAGTATCCTAATAGGGGACATGTTATAATAATGTATAAATCCAGAGGTGGATAACACTCAGAACATGAGAATAAGAAGTTACAGATGAAAAGTGGATGCATATACTGTGTCCATGGATTGGAAGAATTAACATAATTAAAATACTCATACTACCCAGAGCAGTCTACCGATTCAATATAATCCTTATTAAAATACTAACCAAATATTTCACAGATCTAGAAAAAATATTCCAAAAATATATATAGAACCAAAAAGACTCTAAATAGCCCCAGCAAACTTGAGAAAGAAGAACAAAGTTGGAGGGATCTCAATACCAGATATCAAACTATAATACAAAGTCATTGTAATCAAAACAGCCTGGTACTGGGACAAGACGGGAAACCATAAAAATACTAGAGGATTCCACAGGCAACAAAATCTCAGACATATGCCAAAAGAACTTCTTCACTGACACTGCCCCTAGGGCAATGGAAGCTAAAGAGAAAATTAACAAATGGGACTACATCAAAATAAAAAGCTTTTTTACAGCAAAAGAAACCATCAACAAAACAACAAGAAAGCCCACTGCATGGGAGAACATATTTGCAAATGCTAGCGCTGATAAAGGTTTAATCTCCAACATCTACAGGCAGCTTATGCAACTTAATAAAAGGAAGATAAATGATCCAATAAAAAAATGGGCAACGGACCTAAACAGAATATTTTCAAAAGAAGACAGAAGGAAGGCCAAGAGACACATGAAAACATGCTCAAAGTCACTTATTATCCGAGAGATGCAAATCAAAACAACAATGAGGTACCATCTCACACCTGTCAGAATGGCTATCATCAACAAATCAACAAACGACAAGTGTTGGCGAGGATGCGGAGAAAAAGGAACCCTCGTGCACTGCTGGTGGGAATGCAGACTGGTGCAGCCACTGTGGAGAACAGTATGGAGTTTCCTCAAAAAACTGAAAATGGAACTCCCATTTGACCCAGTAATCCCACTCCTGGGAATATATCCGAAGAAACTAGAAACACCAATCAGAAAGGATATATGCACCCCTATGTTCATAGCAGCACAATTTACAATAGCTAAGATTTGGAAACAGCCTAGGTGCCCGTCAGCAGATGACTGGATCAGAAAACTGTGGTACATCTACACAATGGAATACTATGCTGCCATAAAAAAGAAGGAATTCTCATCATTTGCAGCAGCCTGGATGGAATTGGAGAATATTATACTAAGTGAAATAAACCAGTCAATGAAAGAAAAATACCACATGATCTCACTCATTTATGGATAATAAAGAACATTATAAACTGATGAACAAAAAGATAGATACAGAGACAGTAAAGCAACAAACAGACTTTCAAATTACAGGGGAAAGTTAGGGAGGGGGGGGGAGATAAGAAATCAAACGAAGGACTTGTATGCATGCATATAAGCATATAAACAATGGACGCAAAACTCTGGGGGGTGAGGGCAAGTGTGGGTGTGGGGTGGGGGGGTAATGGTAAGATACGTACACATATAATACCTCAATAATAATAAAAAAAAGAACAGGAATATAGACCAATGAAACAGAACAGAGACCCCAGAAATCAACGCATGCCATTATGGCCAATTAATATTTGACAAAGGAGGTAAGAGCATACAATGGAGTAAAGATAGTCTCTACAATAAATTGTGTTGGGAAAATTAGACAGCTACATGCAAAAAAATGAAACTAGACTACCAATTTACACCATACACAAGAATAAACTCAAAATCAATAAAAGACTTAAATGTAAGTTGTGAAAGCATAAAAATCCTAGAAGAAAACATAGGCAGTAAAATCTCAGACACCTCACGTAGCTGTAGTTTCACCGATACATTGCCTAGAGCAAGGGAAACAAAGGAAAATATTACCAAATTGGATTACATCACACTAAAAAAACTTCTGCACAGCAAAAGAAACCATCAACAAAATGAAACTTACTGGATGGGAAAACATATTCACCAATGATACACCTGATAAGGGTTTAATTTTCAAAATATATCAAGAACTCATATAACTCAATATCAGGAAGACAAACAATCCAATTTAAAAATGGAAAAGGACCTGAATAGACAATTCTCCAAAGAGGATATGCAGATAGCCAATAGACACATGAAAAAAAATGCTCCAAGTAACTAATCCTCAGAGAGATGCAAATTAATACTATAATGAGGTATCACCTCACACCTGCCAGAATGGCTACCATCAATAAATCAACAAACAAGTGCTGGCGAGGATGCGGAGGAAAAGGAACCCTTGGGCACTGCTGGTGGGAATTCAGACTGGTGCAGCCACTGTGAAAAACACTATGAAGTTTCCTCAAAAAATTAAAAATGGAACTGCCATTTGACCCAGTGATCCCACTTCTAGGAACATATACTAAGAATCCCAGAACACCAGTCAGAAAGAATATATGCACCCTTATGTTCATAGTAGCATTATTTATAATAGCTAAGATCTGGAAACAGTCCAAGTGCTCATCAGTAGATGAGTGGATAAAAAAATCTGTGGTATATTTACACAATGGAATACTATGCAGCTATACAAAAGAAGATTACCTTACCCTTTGAGACAGCATGGAAGGTCTGGAGACAATTATGCTAAGCTAAATAAGCCCATTAGAGAAAGACAAATATCACGTGATCTCGCTTATAAGTGGAATTTAAAAATCAAAATAAACTGATGAACAAAATAGGTCTAGAGGTATGGATGCATGTAATGGAATAACAGATTTCAGTGTGTGTGGGATGGGGGAGTTTGGGGATGAGAGGACAGGAAGAAATTAACCAAAGAACATACATGCATAACCCATGGATACAGACAATAGCATGGGAAAGGCCTGGGGTGGGATGGGTATTAGGTGGAGGAGGGCAAAAAAAAAAGGAGAAAATGAGAGACATCTGTAATACTGCCAACAATAAAATAAAATTAGAAAATGAGAGAGAGAGAGAGAGAGAGAGAGGTTAAAGATAAGAGGTGTGTGATTTTTACTTTTTTGGTATCCTCTAGTTATTCTACTTATATCTAGTTAACTATTTATCTGGTTACCAGTAGTTATATCTAGTAAACCCTAGTTATTCAAATAAGAAATGGTTCCTTAGAATCAAATGGAATGTGTGTTTCTGATCCTCTTGGCTTACTCCAGTTATTTGTCTGTAGTATGTAAGTACTAGTTACTTGTTACCAGTTAAGTAATTATATAATTTCTTTGTCTCTAGTTTTCTATAGTTCTCACTCACTATTCTAATAAGTTAGATTTGAAAGGAATTAATTTTTTATCTTCTTACTTTACTTTAGTTATTCTAAGTATCTATAGTTAGCTAACTGCATAATTAGCACCTGTTAGATCTAGTTATCAATAGTTATTCAAGAAAAAAAATGAGAATTTAGAATTGAAAATATCATTCTGATTCTCTTTGGCTTACTCCAGTTATTCCGATTATTTATCTATGTATTACTTAGCTACTTATAGTTAACTTTCTTCTCTATTTTTTTAAAATATATTTTATTGATTTTTTACAGAGAGGAAGGGAGAGGGATAACGAGTTAGAAACATCGATGAGAGAGAAACATCGATCAGCTGCCTCTTGCACACTTCCTACTGGGGATGTGCCTGCAACCAAGGTACATGCCCTTGACCGGAATCGAACCTGGGACCCTTGAGTCCGAAGGCCGATGCTCTATCCACTGAGCCAAACCGGTTTTGGCTTTTCTCTATTTTTTAAATTTTCTATCATTCTTATTTATTCTAACAAGAAGTAAGAAGTTAGATTTTAGAGAAATTGTTTTAGTGTCTTGACTTCCTCTATTTATCTCTAGTTAACTTATAGCAAACAAGTTATCTAGTTACCTCTTGTTACATCAACGTATCAATAGGTGCTCACAAAGCTTGTTTCCTTTTTTTAGGGACACAGCTGAACTACTTTTCCCAGTCCTCCTTTGTCTTTGTAGAGACATCTGAGTTGTTCTTGCCTATGTAATGTGAGCAGAAGTGATGTGTCTCTTCTGGGCTGAGGTAGGTAAGAGTGGGTGTGTTTTCTACACATTCTCTCTGGTTTTGTTTTTTTTAATCCTCCATCATGATCTTAAAAGCCATGTATTGAAGATAGTGGTATTATAAGATTGAAGAGGTCTGGGTCCCTGAATGACTGGCTGGTGTAAAGGCCCCTCTACCTCTTTCTGACCACATTGGACTTTGACTTGAATAAGTAAAAACACCTTTATTGAGTTAAGCCACTGATATATTGAGTTGTGGGTTGTTGTTGTTTTTTTACAGCATTTAGCCTATCCTGACGAATACATCCTATCATAGTTCTGACCATACTCTATTGTAAATTGCCTCTTTTATTTTTCTGTCTCCACCATTATACTCTGAGATCCTGGAGGGAAGAGCCAGTATCAATTTATTCGTCATTGTATCTAGTGCTTAGTACAGTGTTTGGTACAATAATTGGTATTATTGTAAGAATACAATAAATGAAAGTCTATGCACTGACAGGACACCCCCGCCCCCGCTTATTGTCTTACTACTAAGAATCACTCTTCATTAAAGAGATGGTAATTCTTCATTAACAGAAACTCAGTGCCTCTCTCTCAAGTATTGTTTGTAAGTAGGTAGAAAAGCTTTGTAATGTTCTTGATCTAAGTGATAAGATTCAAAGATCAACCAGTGGCTCACTCACAATAGATTTGAGAACCTTAGTCTACATAGTCAAGTCACGTTTTAGGCTGCGTATAAGCAGCCAACAGAATTTTTCTGAAAAGCTGAATTTCTCTTATGGAGTCCATAGATGTCAGTATAACATAAAACAAATATACTGAAAACTGGCTTCATGGCATATAAAGTGTGTGTAGCAAGGATATTTTGAAATTCATGTATATGGGGTCTATGAAATGGCATTTTGTTGAGTCATTCTGGATAAAAATCCAACCAACCGAGCAAACACAATTAGCCAAACTGGTATTTGGCAATACACAACCAAAAGGAAATCTGGTTATTTGAAAGAATTTTTCACTTTCACAGGTTGAGCAATTGTATATAGAAATGAGCTTAGTATTTTTAAAATGAGTGCTTATAATCATCAAGCAAATATAAGTAAAATCTCATGAATATCGAGCACATGTTTTTAAATGTGGCAGACATTTTTTTAAAGCTTTTAGGAAAAAAGAAACTTGCAGTGTTTGGTGGAAACATTTTTTCTTAAGTCTCCAAAAAGGTCATTGAAAAGATTTCTGAGAAACTTCTAGAACATTCAGGCTATGCTACTTCCTGAATAGGTTTGTCCAGTTGAAAAGGAAACTAAATAAAACACACACACACACACACACACACACAAGATCTTGGGATTATCTCAAGGTCTACTTCATGTCAAATAACCATTTTGCTTTTATTTTTCAACTATCCTTTTAGCTTTGTTTGATGCAATCTGAATACGTGCAATATTACAGATTGCCCCAGGGCACTGATTTACTGCTATAATTCAATACACTGGGTATACTTTTTATTTCTGACTGCTCTACACATATTCTTATAACAGATCTTCTAAGCAGAGTGCAGAGTGACAGGCAGCTATTGTGCTTAAAAGACAATGAAGATAAGGTTGCAATTTTCCAAATGAAAGTTTTTAGTTATAATTGTATGCATGGCACATTCCTTAACCCACTTACATAGAAGACATTGACAATTACTTCTGAGATTCAAAAAGGGACAATTAGATCCATATTCATACGCTAATAAGCACTGCATTATTTAAACCTGTTTTTCTTTTTAAACTATGAAAATGAGAATTGAACAGTGGGAAACATAACAGTAGTAATTAGTTTCTTCTAAGTGCAGCTTTTCACATAAACATATTTCAGCTAGGAGGGTTAGTAGCTATTTTCAACAATAAAATTTGGTAAACAAACCACATTTTTCCTTGTAGAAATCGCCTTTAAAATACAGACTATCAAGATAACTAAAAAAACATCTGTAAGGAAAGCAAAGTTTGCTACAAATACTGCAAACTTCCCATTTCTTATTTTTGAAAAACTGCCTTTATGAAATATACTAGAACCTCCATTTCATTGTTTTTCTTTTTGGAAAAAAATGGGCAGGAAGAGAAGCAGAAAGTATCCCTGTGTTCTCATTATTTGGTATTTGTTGTTAGAAGCCAGAGAGATGGGGGATCATGGCTATTTTAGGTCTTGGAAATTAATCCCAATAGATCTCGCAGAATACCTCAGTTTTGAGATGTGACTCTCACAGTGCATATTCAACAGGCTACTGTTCGACACTTGTTAGGCGGACTGGCTGATGGTTAATAAAAATCAAGCCATAAGAAAATTATTCCTTCACTTGCTTGAGGGGTATATTTTAATTTTCCAGGTTTATTGGGAAATAAACAATCATGAAATCCAAACAAATTCACACCTTAATCAGGGTGCTTTATGGTGTTTAGGTCACACTGCACATTGATTATTTGGCATATAATGTCAAGCATTAGCTCCTTATGAACATTAGTCATCACATCTGCATCATGCCACTTTCACTGAGCAACCTGCATGTCTGCCGCTTCTGCACACTGTTTAAACATACTGAAAACACTAATTGAAATAAAGATGAGCATGCCACATACTGCTGTGAGATTTTCCTCTCAATCAGGATTTATAAGGGACAGAATTGTGAGTTCTTCAGATACCTCTATTCCTAATTTATCTAGAACAAAAGACAACTGATTCTTATGCATACCTACTCACAGTGCAACCTTGGGTAAGTCACTTAACCTTTCAGTGCCTGAATTTTTTCATCTTTCAAATGCCTATAATAATTAACACCTGTCCCACAGGATGGGCATGGGTATCAAATGAGATAATGGAGGGTAAAATGCTTTGTAAATCGCCAAGTGCTGTACAAGTGCAATGTTTTAATAATAATAATAATAATAATCTGTTAAAAATGGATGTGGCATTTGTTTCTGTTGCTACCTTTTTTGCCTTAGAGAAGCTAGACATTTGTCCTCTTTCCCTTTAAAAAACTCAGACATTATGAATCAATTTATCTGTCTACTCTGTGTTTATGAGCTTATTCCAAGGCAAATTGCCTTTCAGCGAATTGCACACAGTTCAATCAGAAATAAGCTCAAAGGTATACTCTGTGGCATTTGAAGTCTGGTTAAGAGTTCTTTCTATACAGGACAGGAGAACACGGTGAGAGCAGAACTGCACATGTGGATTCTACATAATTGTGCTATGTAAGCAGGAAAACCAAACAAAGAAACAATCACATTTTGTGTCTAATAAGTAGCGTTAGTGAATGAAAAGGGTTATTTTTCATTTTTGCTTCTCCCCTTGAAATAATCCTAGATATTTCTAGATTCCTTAGTGAAATCCAGATGTTGTATAAAAATCCTTTTAATCAATAGAATAATTAAAAACATATAACATGCTATCTATCTATAAATACACTTAGTGGCCAGATTATTATGATCGCTGAACGCATAATAATCTGGCCACTCAGTATATATATTTTTGAGGCCTGGTGCATGAATTTGTGCATGGGTGGGGTCCAGCCAGCCTGGCCAGGGCGAGGGGACATGGGCAGTTGGCCGGCCTGCCTGCTGGCCGAACTCCTGGTCGAGGGGACAATTTGCATATTAGCCTTTTATTATATAGGATATACACTGAGTGGCCAGATTATTATGCATTCAGAGATCATAATAATCTGGCCACTCAGTGTATATATAAAAGCCCAGCGACCTGAATGGCAGAAGGACCAGAATGACCAGTGACTATGATATGCACTGTGGCAGCCAACTGGCCTGATCTGGGCCCTTATTGCTCCCAGCCCAGCCCCCAATTGGCCCGCCACACCTTGATTGGGAGCAGGGCCTGTTGGACCCCACCCATGCATGAATTCGTACACTGGGCCTCTTGTGTTATATAAAAAGCATATAAGGCTTTGTAATCCACAAAGTCTTGATGTGCAATATAGTGTCAGGTCTGCATGTGAACATTCCTTTGGAAAGCTGGTCTAACAGCTCATCCAAATGCTCTAACTCCCCAGGTGCCATTTGAGCCTGCTTCCCTCAGAAATGTGTCTGTCCACTACTTGACTGCAATTCAGTTGGAGCTTCATTCCAGGACCTTAAAGTTTTTACTGTTATAATTTGTCTTACAAATGTTTTGCAAATATTTGTGTTTTATTTAAAATTATAGAATACAGACCCATTATTTACAATTGAAAGTTAAAATAAAAAGATGATCTCTTGACAGTTATCCCTTTGACTGAGGGGCTTCAAATCCTTTTGTGAGAGCAGGGATGGATCATGAAAAATCATTTGGGGAAAGAGAGTCTGAGGTTATCAAGTGTCTTATGGAAGGGGTAAAAGTTGGTCTAAAGGGGCCTCACCTACTTTAGCATTTTTCTCTTATAGACATATTTAAAAGAGGCATTTTATGACTGCAGTGACCTTGGAAGATAAATTGCACAATTACACACACCTGTTACAGTGGCAGTTTTTAGAAGTTTGCTGCCATCAGGCATCTGGCCAGCTTAAAAGAATTTTAATCAAGAAGAGGTTTATGAGGTAACATCACTTGGACTCTCCTCTCTGAAGCCCTTTTGATACCAAGTAAAAGGTCGTTCAGTCAATCAGTTGCTTATCAGGCCTATCTTAATTATACCTTGGAAATCAGTATGCAAGTTAAATTGTCTTTAAGCTGTTACTATACTATCTTAGAAAGTGTGTGCTCTAACTGTGTGTTCATTTCTGAAAAGAGATTTTCTTCATCTTGAGAGTCACAGTTGGAGCATGACTAAACCTAACACCAGCCAGGAAGCCTCCTGCTGTGTGCATTTTTCTAGCTTTCAGCATAATTATGCAAATCCATCTTTGACATTAGAGAAAGGCCAGTGACAATGTCAGGCAAATGTTATCCAATTTTCACTGAGCCGCATTTTAGGTATTCACAGAGCTGATGTTCAAGTGCTAAAATATGAACGTCATTTAAATGTCTAAGAGAATTGCAGTTTGGTTCCTGCTACTGGAGTGGTTCAATTAAAAAGAGAAACTCCTCTGTACAGAGATCTCTCCATTCCTATCTCCTCAACCTGCAGTGGTATTTTCAGTTTCCTGGTGATTCTTATAACATTCCCAGGTGGAAGTTTCCATGACACTGACCACTGCAAACTCTGCTATTCTGGAATTTGGTTGTGTCTGAATGTAAAACCGAAGTATCTGCAGCCAGGGTTTTATCATTACCTTTTTTTTCAATTAGTTTGTTTTTATAAAGTTCTACTCACAATCTTCTAGGAAACTATAAACATTATCTGGCTCTTCAAATAGAATAAGCCACAGAAATAATTCTTATTGGTCACAGTGGCTACAGGAATAGATTTGTGGATATCATGATCTGGAAACAACCATAGTATGACCTAGAATGGCTTCTACATTCTGCATGTGAGTTAACAGAAAGAAGCCCATGCAAAGGACTTTTCAAAGTCTATAAGTAAATCAGTGGCATAGCAAAGGGGAAATCCCAGATTTTCTGACATCCAATCCAGTGTTCATTCTACTACATTACATTGGTTTCAGGGGATGTTTGAGGACAGGGTCCAGCCATCTACAGAGACAATATGGAGATTTTTTTTATGCCCTGAAATTTGGGAGGTTTCCAAAACTTCTTAGAGTGGACCAGAAGACAAAGCCTTACCGTTACCAAAGAAGGAGATTTAAACATTTGCCAAACAATAATGTAACCATGAAAACCAAATGGCTCAGATGATGGTATTTTTAAGAAGGCTGACTACTGCAGAAGATTCCTACATTCCAAAGTAGATCAGTTGGCTTTGAGAGACTATGACGACTTCACTGAAGTAGTTTCTATGGTTCAGCAAGCTGGATTCCATGATAGCTATGTCAGCCTTGGGATCTAAGAAGTCTGAGAAATATGCACAGCCCATTAAAGAATGTGTTATGGATTTTCAAACCTTATCATAGAGTGACTTGGGAGATTACCAGTATAAATTACTAGGATTTGAAAGGGTGAAGACCAGAGGACAAAGAGGTTGAAGCAAGAGGGATGGAAGGGGAAAATGAGATCAATATGGATTAGAAGATAATAGAACAAAAGAGAGATGTAAGAGCAGGAATTAGGTGAAAGGAAGCAGGGTTCTTATCTTAGTTTCCATAATGGGCTTACAGACTAGTTCGGCTCCTACTGCTGAAGTAGAAATAGCACAGCTAGATTGGCAGGTTCTGTGACTATTATAGACAAGATACAGGATGTCAAAGACTGGATGTCATGTAAAAGTAGAGTTGATGATGAACCAAATTCTGATACCCAAGTTAAAAAACTGTGTATCCAAATTTCAGCAAGAGCAAACAAAAATCAGAATTAAAAGGGACAAACCTACTATAAGAACTATTAATGTGGATCTATGACACTTATCTTCTAGCCAATTTGTAGTGCTCTTTGTTAGTCATGGAGTAAGCCCCAATTAAGGTAGGCACTATGTGATTATGCAAACAATTTAATTCCCAACTTCTAGCATAGTTCCTGGCACATAGTAGTGGTTTTATACATGTTTGTTGAGTTAATGAATTATTGAAATGTGTTCTCTTTTAAAGACCCATTTTTCTGAGCTGGGTGATTGGCCATAGTGACAGAAAAAAATATCCAGAGGATATGTAGAATGAGAAGAATGTGGGAGAAGGGTGTGGAGGTAGAGTTTAAGGGTATAACTTGTGGGGCTTGGACAGATGCCTAAAAGGTAGACTTACTATAGTTTCTTATTTTGCTGAAGGCAAACTTTGTATTTCCTTTTATATAAAACAAGATGATGTCTCTTTGTGAGCATACTTTGAAGTTTGGAGTGTCAATGTAAACATGAATTATTATCATCATTGTGTACCTTGAGTTAAAATATGTTTGTTCTTCTTGATACATTTCCTTGGGGCTTGTGTGAATACAGAATGGGTGTGGGATATGCATAGAATGTATTTCTTTTCTTCCCCGTATGAAAAGAACTAATGTGAAGACATTTCTTGTATTACTACTTGCATTGACATAAAAAGGGAGTCTTTAATGCCCTTATGATCAAAGGGTACAAGCAGAGTCACTGAGTTACGCTGCCAAGTATTTATTGGTCATGAAAATTCAAAAGGATCCTGTTCATAAAAGAAGCTCCCACCCCCTTAGCTGTCCATTTCTCTCTGTTTTCATGGCAAATTGCAGATTGACCTCAAATTCTAGTTCAATTTATGCTCATAGAAGCTACCTAACAAATCTGCAATAAAAAAATGAATGCATGGATGAACTCAGAGGTAATTATATTGTACAATAAAGGAGATGTTTAAATGTCTCATTGGTACCCATTAAAAAAGAAAACAGTATTATAACCTTCCTTTCTTCAGTCAGCTTCTTATAACCCTAGCTGCTGGGTCATGATATCTTGGCATTGAGCAAAATGGACTATTTGAAAATGAATCATTAAAGAACATTATTTTTTTTAAATCCAAATTCCTGTTGCTTGGATTACTGGTCCTTAATAGTTTAGCCTAGTATGTTTGAGTTTAAATTCTGCCTTCCTCACTTACTTGCTATTAATTTTGTGCAAATTACTTAACCTTTAGCATCTCAATTTTTTTCTGTAAAATTATGATAATAATGTATATTCTGTAAGGTTATTATGAGGTATGTATGTTGTTAAATGCATATGATTTTATAATAGTGCTTGACACATAAAAAGTACCCAATAAATGTTTTCTGTTATTATTGTTTCATTATTATAACTTTTAAAGATTTTTATTAGCAGATAGAAGTCTGGCAGAAGAGCTGCTAGTTTGTTAGGAAAGATGTTGGGATTGTTTTTGGCACACTGAGTTTAATGTGCTAGTAAATATTCTGTAGTGCTACCCAGAAATTTGTTTTAAAAGTACAATAATGTCTTAGGATTGTATTTGAATTGTAGAGAAGGAGACTAAGGAGAAAGCTGCACAGTGGTGAGAGCTGAGGCTAAAAGAGGAAAGAGAATACCTTGGGAGAGAGTGTAGAACGAGAAAAGGACCACAGGCCTGAACGCTGGTTAAAGCCTACAATTATGGAGTCAGAAAAGGAGCTGGCAAAGCCAACAAGGGGGAAAGGGTTAGAGCAATAGAACTATAGTACCTTCATAAAATGCAAGGGAGAAGATACCTTTTAGGAGGGATAGTCAAGAGTTTCAAATACTTATGCAGGGAAATCAAGGATGATTAGGTTGAAAAGTCTTAATTTTTGTTATATTGCTTCTTGATAGTGAGTTTTATCAATGTTTATATTCATTTTCTTAGCATAGCACCTTGCGCATGGTAAGCAGTCAGTGTATATTTATTAAATGAATGAATCAAAGAATGTTGGCAAGAGAAATTTCCATGGAGGTTTTATGGCAGAAATCAGATTGCAAAAAGTAGAATAAATTGGATGATGAGAAGATGAGAGGCACTGTTTGAGAAAATGGTTCAACACAGATGGGAGAATTAGAATGGTAACTTGAAGAAGTCACAGGATAAATAAAATGTGAAGGTAATGGGGAAACTGGGGATATTTTTATGTAGAGAGAAGAGAGCTGCAGAGAGGGAGAGATTAAAGATGCCTCAAGACAAGGAATGAATGATGCAAGAAGGGTGGATGGAGAAATATGATGTCAAGAAGGGAATATAATTGGATCACCTCATCCTCTGAGAGAGAGGAAGAGGATGGGTAGCAATATTAAAATATTGTCATTTAGAAAAGGAGTATGTCAAAGGTGCAGTTTGGAGATAAAAAGGAAGTGAACATGAGATATCTCACTTCAAGTGGTCTAAGTATCCTTAGTGTTGGAAATTATGGGTAGTACTAGAAATTTGAACAGAAAAAAATGGTAGCTACTCTACAGAATCGTCTATCTCTGATCTATAGGTTGGAGGAGAAGGCTAAGGGTGTCATATATTCCTTGGGTTCTGAAATTATTTCCTAAGAATGTTTTGCATGCTCATAAGAATTTAATTTAAGTTATTAATGCTAAAGCTGGAGGAAATATAAATAAGTCTTTTAAGAACCAAGCAGCACTTTGTAAAAATGGTGTAAAATCATGTCAAGTTCTAAGAATGTGCATTATTACCACTAGTCACTTTGGCAAAGTGTAATTAATTTTACTTAATTTACTCTTTCAACATTAAGGCAATAACATTTTAAATCTAGGAAAAGAGATGGTTTAGTGTTTTCATGACAATAATTCAAATGTGCAAATTACTGTTTTATAGACACACACCTTGCAAATGTAACTATCACATTTGTAGCCCTGTGGATTCCAGGGTTTGTATTTAATCAGCCTTTGTTAAGTTTTTCTTTGTGTGTGTGTTTAAATTTTATACCTCGTCATTTTTTTTCCCCAGAAGAGGATTAACTATATGTCTGCATGGGAGCAACTGTATGACTCTGAGCCAAAAATTTCCAGCTTTATTTGATCCATTTTCCTTAGACTTTGGGGATTCTTTCAGTAGGAAGAAGCTGAGCTGGCTTCAGTCCCAATCTCCTGTAGCATACAAATTACACTAGGTTTCTAAAATACACAACACTTGGATTTGAAATATGAGGAGGTGGAGAAACCAAGATGGCAGCATAGGTAAACACCTAAACTACTGCCTCGCACAACAATTTTAAAACTACAACTAAAAGACAAAATGGACATCATCCAGAACCACAGGAAGGCTGGCTGAGTGGAAATTCTACAACTAGAAGGAAAGAGAAAAGCACACTGAGACTCAGAGGAGAGGCAGGAGGCAGAAGTACTGAGACGCACACGCGGAGAGGACTGGCAACTGAGTGCGTGGCTGGCTTTCTCAAGCAGAAGGGAGACAAAAGCTCACGACTGCGCTGAACTCCAGTTCTGGGTGAGACGCTGGGGACCCAGACTCATTCGGGGAGAAACTGGACTGTCAAGAAAGATAAAAGCACACTCAGACTCAGAGGAACTGTGGAAGGCAGAGGTATCGAGGCGTACTGAGACGCACACGCGGAGAGGACTGGCAACTGAGTACGTGGATGGCTTTCTCAAGCAGGAGGGAGATAAAAGCTCATGACTGCACTGAACTCCAGTTCCAGGCAAGACTCTGGCGACCCAGACTCATTAGGAGAGAAAATGGACTGTCTGGCAGCAGGTGGAACTGGAGGGCGGCTTTCTCTCAGAGGTGCTTGTAGCAATTACCACGGACACTGAGACACAGGGGACTATTAGGGCAGGGCTGATGGGAAACCAATGCTTTCTGCTCCGTCCTGAGACTCTGCCCCATCCAAGCTAGCACAGAGACTTTTGCAAATCTTGTCTCATAAGGGTGTCTCCAGCACAGAAGTTCTCCCAGCATAGACACAGCTGATCCTCACAGCCAATTGGCCTGAAGGTCAATTCCTCCCAGTGATACCAACAACAATCAAGGCTTAAACTACAACAAGACTGTGCACACAGCCCACCAAGTGGTGCACCAAGAGTGTCCACCTCAGGTAACTGGGGAGGCTGAGCCACTGGGCCGTATAGGACACCTAGCACACAAATTCACTCTATTAACTCAGAGAAGCAGCCAAAATGCGGAGACAAAGAAACAGATCACAAAGAAAGAAATTGAGGAAAGCAAATGACTGGATATACAGTTCAAAACCATGGTTATAAGGTTTTTCAAGAATTTCTAGAAAAGGCCGATAAATTTAGTGAGACCCTCAAGGATATGAAAAAGGACCAACTAAAAATTAAGCATACACTGACTGAAATAAAAAATATTATACAGAGATCCAACAGCAGACTAGAGGATCACAAGAATCAAGTCAAAGATTTGAAATACAAAGAAGCAAAAAACACTCAACCAGAAAAGAAAAAAGAATCCAAAAATATGAAGATAATGTAAGGAGCCTCTGGGACAACTTCAAGCATACGAACATCCGAATTATGGGGGTGCCAGAAGAAGAGAGAGAGCAAGATACTGAAAACCTATTTGAAGAAATAATGACAGAAAACTTCCCCCACCTGGTGAAAGAAATAGACTTACAAGTCCAGGAAGCGCACAGAACCCCAAACAAAAGTAATCCAAAGAGGACCACACCAAGACACATCATAATTAAAATGCCAAGAGCAAAAGACAAAGAGAGAATATTAAAAGCAGCAAGAGAAAAACAGTTAGCTACCTACAAGAGAGCAACCATACGGCTGTCAGCTGATTTCTCAACAGAAACTATGCAGGCCAGACAGGAATGGCAAGAAATATTCAAAGTGATGAATAGCAAGAACCTATAACCAAGATTACTCTACCCAGCAAAGCTATCATTCAGAATTGAAGGTCAGATAAAGAGCTTCACAGATAAGAAAATCTAAAGGAGTTCATGACCACCAAACCAATATTATATGAAATGCTAAAAGGTATTCTTTAAGAAGAGGAAGAAGAAGAAAAAGGTAAAGATAAAAATTATGAACAAATACATATCTATCAAAAAGTGAATCTAAGAATCAAGTGAATAAAAAAACATGATGAACAGAATAAACTGGTGAATGTAATAGAATCAGGGGCATAGAAAGGAAGTGGATTGATAATCCTCAGGGGAAAGAGGTGTGGGGGGTGGGGGAAGAGACTGGACAAAAATTGTACACCTATGGATGAGGAAAGTTGGGGGGGGTAAGGGCAGAGGGTGGGGTGGGAACCGGGTGGAGGGGAGCTATGGGGGAAAAAAGAGGAACAATTGTAATAATCTGAAAAAAAAAGATTTATTAAATTTAAAAAAATAAAATACACAACACTTATTCCATCCTGACAACACTCTTCTATAATAAGCAAGATTGGGCGGAGGGGTATCTAAGTGTAAGAATGTTTCTGTTAGAAGAGTTAGCTTCAAATTTCTAGGTGTTTCTACTTCTGCAGCTGTAGTAGGACTTTGTTTTATTTGTGGCATTGGAAGATTTTCAGCAAGTACCTGGTATAATGGGAAGTTAAATGGATTTTTACACCAAAATTTTATCCTCAAGATCTCTTCCCTATTGTTTCAGTGGAGCAATTTTTGTGAATCATACCCATATAGGCCTAGATCAAATTTAATATTGCTGGTTCATTTAATTCTGGGATACCTGTAGCTTTTGTATTGACCAGTTTATAACAAAAGCTATTTTTTTTCCCATTGCAGTTGTTCATGATTTTCCCCTTACATGCTGCTCTTTGGCAGCAAAAGAAATATTAAAAATTTCCATGTATGGCTTAAAACCTGAATTTTTATTTCCAAGCGTTTTTCTTTTGTTTTTGTAAGGCAAGATATTTTGATATTTGATAATTCAATCAACTATCAAGTTTATTTTTCATAGATTTTAGATTACTTTTTAATATCTTTGTTTTTGTGTTCAGTGCATTTAGGATGGATACTATTTTTTTTAATTTAAATTCTTTATTGTTTAAAGTATTACATAAGTCTCCTTTTCCTCCCCATTGACCTCTCCCCAGCCAATCCCACCCCCCAGCATATGCCCTCACCCTCCTACAGCCTGTGACCATTGGTTAGGCTCATATGCATGCATACAAGTCCTTTGGTTGATCTCTTACCGTCCTCCCCCCTCCCATGCCTTACCTCATAGGTTGGATGGTCTGATCAATGCTTCTATGACTCTGGTGCTATTTTGGTTCATCATTTTATGTTGTTAATTATATTTCACAAATGAGTGAGATCATGTGATATTTATCTTTCTCCAACTGGCTTACTTCGCTTAGCATAATGCTCTCCAGGTTGATCCATGCTGTTGCAAGTGGTAAGAGTTCCTTCTTTTTAACAGCAGCATAGTATATCATTGAGTAGATGTATCACTGTGTTTTAATCCACTCTTCTGCTCATGGGCACTTAGGCTGTGTCCAAATCTTAGCTATTGTAAATTGTGCTGCTATGAATATAGGGGTGCATATATCCTTTCTGATTGGTGTTTCTAGTTTCCTGGGAAATATTCCTAGAAGTGGGATCACTGGGTCAAATGGGAGTTCCATTTTTAGTTTTTTGAGGAAATTCCATACTATTTTCCACAGTGGCTGCACCAGTCTGTATTCCTTCCAGCTGTTCATGAGGGTTCCTTTTTCTCCACATCCTCGCCAGCACTTATCCTTTGTTGATTTGTTGATGATTGCCATTCTGACAGGTATGAGATGGTACCTCATTGTCATTTTGATTTTCATCTCTCAGATGATTAGAGACATTGATCATGTTTTCATATTACTCTTGGCATTCTGTATGTCCTCTTTAGAAAAGTATCTATTTTAACAACAACAAAAAAATGGCAGCAGAATAGACAGATGTGTCCGGAGCCTTATCCCGGAGCAGACAGAAAGAACAGCTGAGGGTCACATGGGGAGTGTTTGTTGTTGAGTTGAGGGACAGCTATACTCCAGGAGATGGTGGGGGACTACTGGACGGGGCTCCCCTGACCGGGAAGCCCCCACTGCTGCTGGGTTCCTTCCCGGAGTGACTGGCTCGGACACAGAGACCGTGCCATCTTGAAGGGGAAAGTGGATGTTTTCAGAAGCCTGAAAATCTACAACTACGGCACCCACCGAACAGCTGCAAACCCCAGAACACTGGTCCCTAATTGGCACAAACACGCGGATTCAGAGGAGCTCTACACTCCACCACGGAAAGGTCAGATTTCGCCGGGGATAAGGTGCAGTCTCTGGTACTGGCAGGAGAGAGAAATGCGCGCACTGTGGGAGCTGGAGGACTGGGGGAAGTTTTAGCCTAGAAAAATCCATGGCTGTTGGGGTTGGCGTGATCTGTGAATGTGGAAGGGGGTCCTCAGAGCTGTTAACAGAAGGGATCTCTTAAAAGCAACCCATTTTGATCTGATGCAAAAGGACGGCCTAAAATTTTTAAAAGTGTGCCAGCTGCTTAGACCCAAGGGGGAAAAAAGACTGCACAGAGTTGCACGCAGCCCCAGAGTTTGTACACTTATGCTAGCTCTTTTTTCTTTTTTTCTTTTCTTCTTTTTTCTTTTTCCTCTTTAGATCCTTGCTTCTGAGTACTAAGCTCAATACATAGGATCACCCAACTCGGGACACCCTAAGAGACTGCAGGGGAAAGTTGTTTTTCTGGACCCAGGGGATCAGAGCGGGGAGTAAGTATCTGACAACCAGCTCTGGGGCAACCCACTCCCACAAACAGGTATTGAGTGCCACAGGGAAAGCAGGATCTAAGCACTGGCTAGGGAGGACCTGTAGATCTGGAGGTCAATCCAGAAACACTGCCACCCAGGGGCTGAATCACAAATTGACTCTTGTGTAATCACAAATAAAGGAATACAAGAAACTAAGACACACTGCCTGCTTAAAAATCTGGACTGGCTTACAACACTGAGGAGCAGTGGATTGCAGGGAACTGCAATACTGTCCCGACTAGGAAACAGGCGTGACAAACAGAACAGTAGAGGAAGTGAATGACCTTCACTACTGTACATTTTTATTTTTATTTTTTTATTTTTTCATCTTTTACTTAAGAAACTAATTTTTTTCTTTTTTCCTCACTTGATTTTACCTTTTTAATTATTACATTTTTATTTACAATCAGTATAATTACCACTACTATTTTACCTTTTTTTTTTTTTAAAGTGCCATTTTATTTTCTCTTTATTTACTTTGGGATTACTGTTCTACATTCTATTTTCATCTTTCCTTTAGCATCATTTTACTGTATCTCAGCTTTACCTTTATGCCACCACTCTCTTCCTAACTTTTCCCCTTTTGTTGTCCTGTTTCTCTTACCCCTTTCCTGCTTTAGATTTTCCCTATTCTTTCTTTTACCCCCTGTTAAAATTTCACCCTACTTATATATCTAATTTCCAATCCCCTGCTCCAAGTCCATACACACCTCTCTCTTCTCTGTCTTCACTATCCAAAAAATTGTTTTTCTCTCTGTCCTTTTGTTGTTTGCTTGAATGTTGATTATATCAATTTTTTATGCTTGTTTGTGAGATTGTTTTGCTTATTCTTTTGTTGTTTGTTTTGTTTTTTTGCTTCTGTTTTCCCTCACCTCGCTTGATATTAGTTGTTGTTTGTAGTTTGTATTCATCTCCAAGTACTTTTTGCTGGCATTTATTGGAATTAGTGGCTATTCTATTGGAGGTTTCTACTCATATATATATAGTTTGTTCCCCTCTTCTGTCTTATTCTCTTTCTTTTCTCTGTTACTTTTTTTTCCTTTTACCAATTTCATTTTTGCATCCCTTTTTTTTCTCTTCTTCTTTCCCTCTTATCCTCTAATTTGCCTTTCTCTGGTGGTCAACTTTATTTGGAGTTATTAGTATCGTGAATACATTTCTGTTCAGGGCCTTGTGTGTTGTATCTGGTTGTGTTATATTTTGTGGTTTTAAATCAACGCAGGAAAGAGAGACTACATAACCAGACACTTGGATAAGAGAGACCATGGGGAGACAAAGAAACAGCCCGCATATGAAAGAAAAGCAGGCATCACCAGAAAAGGAAGTAAATGAAATGGAGGCAAGCAACCAGTCAGAGAAAGAATTCAGAGAAATGGTCATAAGGGGGCTGAAAAGAAGGGAAGACAAATTCGACAATATGAGTAAGAACCAAGAGGAAATGAAGAACCAAGAAGAAATGAAAAATGACATCGCTGCTGTAAAGAACTCAATAGAAAGCATCAAGAGTAGACAATAAGAAGCAGAGGATCACCCCAGTGAGCTAGAAGACAGGGTAGGAAAAAATACCCAAGTAGAACAGGTGCTAGAAAAAAAAATTAAAAAGCAGGAGGAGAGCCTAAGGGAACTTTGGGACAACATGGAACAAAACAACATCTGCATAATAGGGGTTCCAGAAGAAGAGGAAACTGAGCAAGGAATACAAAACCTGTTTGAAGAAATAATGACAGAAAACTTCCCTGATATAGGAAAGAAAAATCCCACACAAATCTAAGAAGCTGAGAGTCCCAAGCAAAATGATCCCCAAAAGACTGACACCAAGGCACATTATAATTAAACTGGCAAACACCAATGACAAATGAAGAATCTTAAAAGTGGCCAGAGAGAGACAGAAAGTTACCTACAAAGGAACTCCCATCAGACTAGTGACTGATTTCTCAACAGAAACTCATCAAGCCAGAAGGGAATGGAATGAAATATACAAAGTCATGCAAAGGAAGGGTCTGAATCCAAGAATACTGTACCCAGCAAGGCTATCAATCAAAATTGAGGATGAAATCAGGAGCTTCACAGACAAAAAAGGACTAATGGAATTTATTACCACCAAACCAGTAATGCAAGAAATGCTAAAGGGTCTGCTGTAAAAAAAAAGAAATAGGAAGCGAAGAAGGAACACAGGAGTGAAGAATAAAAATGGCGACAAATAAGTACCTATCAATAATAACTTTAAATGTAAATGGATTAAATGCCCCAATCAAAAGACATAGGGTAACAGATTGGATAAGAAAACAAAACCCATATATCTGCTGTCTACAAGAAAACCACCTCAGAAAAAAAGACGCACACAGACTGAGGGTGAATGGATGGAAAAAGGTTTTTCAGGCGAATGGAAATGAAAAAAAAGCTGGGGTAGCAATACTTATATCTGACAAATTAGGTCTCAAAGTGAAGGACATAACAAGAGATAAGGATGGCCACTTCATAATACTAAAGGAAGCAATCCAACAAGAAGAAATAATTCTGATAAACATACATGCACCCAATACAGGAGCACCCAAATACATAAAAAAACTCCTGGAGGATATCAAGGGAGAGATTGACAGCCATAAATTCATAGTAGGAGACTTTAATACCCCACTATCACCATTGGACAAATCCTCTAAAGAAAAAATCAGCAAAGAAACATCAATCTTAAATGACTCACTAGACCAGATGGAATTAATTGACATGCACAGAACATTTCACCCCAAAGCCACAGAATATACATTCTTCTCAAGTGCACATGGGTCATTTTCAAAGATAGACCACATGTTTGGTCATAGGCAAAGTCTCTTCAAATTCAAGTAGATAGAAATCATATCAAGCATCTTCTCAGATCACAGTGGTATAAAACTGGAAATCAACTACAATAAAAACAATCCAAAAAAAATCAAACACATGGAGGCTAAACAGCATGCTATTAAACAATGACTGGGTCACCAGAGAGATCAAAGAAGAAATAAAAAACAGCATGGCAACAAATGACAATGAAAACACAACAATCCAAAATCTATGGGACACAGCGAAAGCAGTCTTGAGAGGAGAGTTCATAGCTCTACAAGCCTACTGCAAAAAATAAGAAACAATGGTAATAAATTACCTAACCCCACAACTCAAAGAGTTAAAATGAGAGCAAGAAGAAAAGCCCAGTGTAAGCAGAAGGAAGGAAATAATAAAGATCAGAGGGGAGGTAAACCACATTGAGACCAAAAAAAAAAAAAAAATACAAAAGATCAACAAAACCAAGAGCTGGTTCTTTGAAAGGATAAACAAGATTGATGAACCTCTACCCAGGCCCACCAAGAAGCAAAGAGTGAGGACTCAAATAAACAAAATCAGAAATGAAAGAGGTGGAATACAACAGACCCCACCGAAATACAAAGGATTGTTAAAAAAATACTATGAACAACTCTATTCCAACAAACTGGACAACCTGGAGGAAATGGACATATTCCTAGAAAAATATAACCTTCCAAAACTCAATCAGTAAGAACTAAACATCTCAATAGGCCAATAACTATTGGATAAATTGAAGCAGTCATCAAAAAGCTTCCAACAAACAAAAGCCTGGGGCCAGAAAAAACTTCACAGGGGAGTTTTACCAAACATTCAAGGAAGAACTAAAACCTATCCTCCTCAGACTATTCCAAAAAATTCAAGAGGAAGGAACACTTCCAAGCTCCTTCTATGAAGCCAGCATCACCCTAATACCAAAACCAGATAAAGACAACACAATGAAAGAGAATTACAGGCCAATATCCCTCATGAACATAGATGCCAAAATCCTCAACAAAATTCTAGCAAATAAAATCCAGCAGTACATCAGACAGATCATACACCATGACCAAGTAGGATTTATCCCAGGAATGCAAGGATGGTACAATATCTGCAAATGAATGAACATGATACATCACATAAACAAATTGAGAGATAAAAATCACATAGTCATATCAATTGATGCAGAAAAATCATTTGACAAAATCCAACACCCTTTCTTGATAAAAACTCTCAACAAGGTGGGAATAGAAGCATCATACCTCCACATAATAAAAGCCATATATGATAAACCCACAGCTAACATCATACTCAATGGGCAAAAATTAAAACCATTTCTTCTAAGAACAGGAACAAGACAGGGATGCCCACTCTCACCACTCCTGTTTGACATAGTACTGGAAGTATTAGCCATTGCAATTAGAGAATAAGAAGAAACAAAAGGCATCCAACTTGGAAAAGAACAAGTAAAGCTGTCCTTATTTGCAGATGACATGATAATGTACATAAAAAACCCGAAAGACTCCATCAAAAAACTATTAGACTTATTAAATGAATTTGGCAATGTAGCAGGATACATTATTAACTCCAAGAAGTCTATGGAATTTCTATACACCAATAGTGAACTTACAGAAAGAGAGACTAAAAAAGCAATCCCATTTACCATTGCACCAAAAAAATTAAAATACCTAGGAATAAACTTAACTAAGGAGGTAAAAGTCCTATACGCGGAAAACTGCAGGACACTGAAAAAAGAGATAGCAGAAGACATAAACAGATGGAAGAACATACCACGTTCATGGATTGGTAGAATCAACATCATTAAGATGTCCACACTACCAAAAGCAATCTATAGATTCAATGCACTCCCCATTAAAATACCAACAGCATATTTCACAGACCTAGAAAGAACTCTCCAAAAATTCATCTGGAATAAAAAAAGACTCCGAATAGCCACAGCAATCCTGAGAAAGAAGAACAACGTAGGTCGTATCTCAATACCAGATTTCAAGCTGTATTACAATGCCACTGTTCTCAAAACAGCCTGGTACTGGCACAAGAACAGACATATAGACCAATGGAATAGAATAGAGAATCCAGATATTGACCCAAACCACTATGCTCAATTAATATTTGACAAAGGAGGCAAGAGCATACAATGGAGTCAAGACAGTCTCTTCAATAAATGGTGTTGGGAAAACTGGACAGATACATGCAAAAAAAAAAATGAAACTAGACCACCAACTTACACCATACACAAAAATAAACTCAAAATGGATACAGGACTTAAACATAAGTTGGGAAACCATAAAAATACTAGAGGAATCCACAGGCAGAGAAATCTCAGACGTATGCGGAAGCAATTTCTTCACCGGTACTGCTCCTAAGGCAATGGAAGCTAAAGAGAAAATGAACAAATGGGACTACATCAAAATAAAAAAGCTTTTTCACAGTAAAAGAAACCATCAACAAAACAATAAGAAAGCCCACTTTATGGGAGAACATATTTGCAAATGTTATCACTGATAAAGGTTTAATCTCCAACATATACAGGGAACTTATACATCTTAATAAAAGGAAGATAAATGATCCAATAATAAAATGGGCAACGTACCTAAATAGAATCTTTTCGAAAGAAGACAGAAGGAAGTCCAAGAGACACAAGAAAACATGCTCAAATTCACTAATAATCCGAGAGATGCTAATCAAAAAGACAATGCAGTACCATCTCACACCTGTCAGAATGGCAATCATCAACAAATCAACAAAGGTCAAGTGCTGGCCAGGATGCGGATAAAAAGGAATCCTAGTGCACTGTTGTTGGGAATGCAGACTGGTGCAGCCACTGTGGAGAACAATATGGATTTTCCTCAAAAAACTAAAAATGGAGCTCCCATTTGACCCAGTAATCCCACTTCTAGGAATATATCCCAAGAAACTAGAAACACCAATCAGAAAGGATAAATACACCCCTATGTTCATAGCAGCACAATTCACCATAGCTAAGATTTGGAAACAGCCTAAATGCCCATCAGCAGATGAATGGATTAGAAAACTATGGTGCATCTACACAATGGAATACTATGCTGCTATAAAAAGGAAGAAACTCCTACCATTTTCAACAGCATGGATGGAGCTGGAGAGCATTATGCTAAGTGAATTAAGTCAGTCAGAGAAAGATAAACATCACATGATCTCACTCATTTGTGGAAAATAAAGCACATTGTAACATGATTAATAAAAAGATAGATACAGAGGCAGTAAAGTACCTAACATACTGTCAAATTACAGCAGGAAGGCTGGGGAGTATTGGGGAGGGAGGGAAATAGATCAACCAAACGACTTGTATGCATGTATATAAGCACACCTATGGACATAAGACACTGGGGGGTGGGATGAGGGCATGCGACAGGGGGTAGGGGAGGCTAGGGGGAGGTCAATGGGGGAAACAGGAGCTATATGTACTAATATATGTAATACTTTAAACAATAAATATATATATATATATATATATATATATATATATATATATGTAAAAAGAAAACAAAAGAAAAGTATCTATTTAGGTCATTTACCCATTTTAATTGGATTGTTTATCTTCCTTTCCTTAAGTTGTATGAGTTCCCTATAATTTTTGGAGATTAAACTCATATCAGAGATAACATTGTTAAATATGTTCTTCCATGCAGTGGGCTTTCTTTTTGTTTTGTTGATAGTTGCTTTTGCTGTGCAAAAGCCTTTTATTTTGATGTAGTCCCATTTCTTTATTTTCTCCTTAGTTTCCATTGTCCTAGGTGTTGTATTGGTAAAGGTATTGCTATGACATATGTCTGATATTTTGCTGCCTATGGAGTCTTCTAAGATTTTTATGATTTGCCACCTTACATTTAAGTCCTTTATCCATTTTGATATTATTTTTGTGTATGGTGTAAGTTGGTGGTCTAGTTTCATTTTTTTGCATGTATCTATCCAATTTTCCCAGCACCATTTATTGAAGAGACTGTCTTGACTCTATTGTATGCTCTTGCCTCCTTTGTCAAATATTAATTGAGCATAGTGGTTTGGGTTGATTTCTGGGTTCTCTATTCTATTCCATTGGCCTATATGTCTGTTCTTGGGATAGTACCAGTCAGTTTTGAGAACAGTGGCTTTGTAATGTAGCTTGATATCTGGTATTGTGATCCTTCCAACTTTGTTCTTCTTTCTCAGGATTGCTGCTGCTATTCATGATATTTTTTTTTTATTCCAGATGAATTTTTGGAGACTTTGTTCTAGGTCTGTGAAATATGCTATTGGTATTTTTATAAGGATTGCCTTGAATCTAGATTATTTTGGGTAGTATGGACATTTTAAAGATGTTGATTCTACCAATCCATGAACACAGTATTTTCTTCCATTTGTTTACATCTTCCTCTATTTCTTTTTTCAGTGTCCTGTAGATTTCTGCGTACAGGTCTTCTACCTCCTTAGTTAAATTTATTCTTAGGTATCTTAATTTTTTTTCTGTTGCAATGGTACATGGAAATGGTTTTTTAGTTTCTCTTCTATGAGTTCATTATTGGTGCATAAGAAAGCCATAGATTTCTGGGTATTAATTTTGTATCCTGTTACATTGCCAAATTCGTTTATTAAGTCTAGTAGATTTTGATGGAGTCTTTAGGGTTTTCCATGTATAGTATGTCATCTGTGAATAAGGACAGGTTGACTTTTTCTTTTCCAATTTGGATGCCTTTTATTTCTTCTTCTTGTCTGATCACTGTGGATAGCACTTCCAGAACTATGTCGAACAGGTGTGATGAAAGCGGGAATCCCTGTCTTTTTCCTGTTCTTAGGGGTAATGATTTTAGTTTTTGCCCATTGAGTATGATGTTGGCTGTAGGTTTGTCATATAAGGCTCTTATTATTTTGGTGTATGATCTCTCTATTCCCACTTTGCTGAGAGTTTTTATCAGGAAAGGTTGTTGGATTTTGTCAAATGCTTTTCTGAATCAGTTGATATGATTATGTGATTTTTGTCTCTCAATTTGTTTATGTGATATATAATGTTTATTGATTTGTGGATATTGTACCATCCTTGCATCTCCGGAATAAATCCCACTTGGTCATGGTGTATGATCTTTCTAATATAATGCTGGATCTGATTTGCTAGAACTTTGTTGAGAATTTTAGTATCTATGTTCATCAGGGATATTGGCCTGTAATTCTCTATCTTTTTATTGTCTTTATCTAGTTTTGGAATTAGGGTAATGCTGGATTCATAAAAAGAGCTTGGGAGTGTGCCTTCCTCTTGAATTTTTTGGAATAGTCTGAGAAGCATAGGTTTTAATTCTTCTTTAAATGTTTGGTAAAACTCCCCTGTGAAACTATCTGTTCCCAGGGCTTTTGTTTGCTGGAAGATTTTTGATTACTACTTCAATTTCTTTGGTAGTTATCGGCCTACTCAAGTTTTTTTATTCTTCCTGATTGAGTTTTGGAAGCTTGTATTTTTCTAAGAATATGTCTATTTCGTCTACGTTGTCCAGTTTGTTGGAATAGAGTTGTTCATAGTATTTTTTCATAATCCTTTGAATTTCTGTGGGGTTGGTTGTTACTTCACTTCTTTCATTTATGATTTTGTGTATTTGGGTCCTCTCTCTTTGCTTCTTGGTGAGCTTGGCTAGAAGTTCATTAATCTTGTTTATCCTTTTGATGAACCAGCTCTTGGTTTTATTGATCTTTTGTATTGTGTTTTGGGTCTCTATGTCATTTTTCCCCATTCAGATCTTTATTATTTCCTTCCTTCTGCTTACTCTAGGATTTTCTTGTTGCTCTCTTTCTAATTATTTGCGTTGTAGGGTTAGATAATTTATTACCATTTTTTTTCTTGTTTTTTTTTGAGGTAGGCCTGTAGAGCTATGAACTTCCCTCTCAAGACTGCTTTCACTCTGTCCCATAGATTTTCTATTGTTGTGTTTTCATTGTTGTTTGTTACTAGAATGCTTTTTTTTCTTCTTTGATACCTTTGGTAACTCAGTCATTGCTTAATAGCATGCTATTTAGCCTCCAAGTGTTTGATTTATTTTTCATTGTTTTTATTATAATTGATTTCTACATTTATGCCATTGTGATCTGTGAAGATGCTTGATATGATTTCTATCTTCTTGAATTTGAAGAGACTTTGCCTATGTCTTAATATGTGCTCTATTTTTAAAATGTCCCATGTGCACTTGAGAAAAATGAACATTCTCTAGCTTTGGGGTAAAATGTTCTAAAGGAGTCAATTCGTTCCATCTGACCTAGTGAATCATTTAGGATAGCTGCTTCTTGGCTGATTTTTTTTTTGAGGATTTATTCAGTTGTGTCAGTGGGGTATTAAAGTCCTCTACTATGATTGTATTGCTGTGAATCTCTCCCTTGATATCTTCCAGAAGTGCTTTTATATATATATATATATATATATATATATATATATATATATATATATATATATATATATATATGATATGGGTGCTGATGTATTGGGTGCATATATGTTTACAAGGGTTATATCTTCTTGTTGAATTGATCCCTTTAGTATTTTGAAGTGGCCCTCTTTATCTCTTGTTATGGCCTTCACTTTGATGTCTATTTTGTCATATATAAGTATTACTACCCCAGGTTTTTTCTCATTTCCATTTGCCTTAAAAATTTTTTTCATCCCTTCACTATCAGTCTATGTGAGTCCTTTGTTCTGAGGTGGGTCTCTTGTAGACAGCAAATATATGGGTCATGTTTTCTTATCCATTCAGCTACCCTATATCTTTTGATTGGAGGATTTAATCCATTTACATTTAAGGTTATTAATAGGTATTTGTCACCATTTTTATTCTTTATGCCTGTGTTCCTTCTTCCCTTTCTATTTCTTCTTTTTTCAGCAGTCCCTTTAGCATTTCTTGCATTGCTGGCTTGGTGGTAATAAACTCCCTTAGCCCTTTTTTGTCTGTGAAGCTCCTGATTTCCCCTTCAATTTTGAATGATAGCCTTGCTGGGTATAGTATTCTTGGATTCAGTCCCTTGCTTTGCATCACTTTGTATATTTTGTTCCATTACCTTCTGGCATGATGTGTTTATGTTGAGAAATGAGTTGATAGTCTGATTCTGTTGGGAGATCTCTTGTAGGTAACTTTATGTCTCTCTCTTGCAGCCTTTAAGATTCTTTCTCGTTGATGTCTGCCAATTTAATTATGATGTTTCTTGGTTTCGGTCTTTTTGAGTTCATCTTGTTTGGGACTCTGTGTGCTGCTTGTACTTGTGTGGCTTTTTCCTTCCCAACATCAGGGAAGTTTTCTGTCATTATTTCTTCAAACAGGTTTTCTTTTCCTTGTTTCGCTTCCTCTCCTTTAGGTACCCCTATTATGCCGATGCTGTTTTGTTTCATGTTGCCCCAAAGCTCCCTTAGGCATTCCTTTTGCTTTTTAAGTTTTCTTTATAGTTGTTGCTGTGCTTTGGTGTTTTTTCCAACTTTGTTTTCTAACTCACTGATGTGGTCCTCAGCTTCTTCTAGTCTACTGTTGAAACTTTCCATTGTGTTCTATTTTTAAATATATTTTTTATTGATTTTAGAGAGGAATGGAGAGGGAGAGAGAGATAGAAACATCAATGATGAGAGAGAATCATTGATTGGCTGCTTCCTGCACGCCCCCTACTGGGGATCAAGCCCACAACCCAGGCATGTGCCCTTGACTGGAATTGAACCTGGGACCCTTCAGTCCGCAGGCCAACTCTCTATCCACTGAACCAAACCAGCTAGGTCTCCATTGTGTTCTTTATTGCAACTATGTCATTTTTCATTTCTGTTTGATTCTTCTTGATTCTTATACATGTTGTTAAATTTATCTTTCGCCCTTTTTAGCATCCTTATAAGCATTGCTCTGAATTCTTTGTCTGACAAATTGCTTGCCTCCATTTCATTTATTTCCTTTTCTGGTGATTACTCCTTTTTTTGAATGGGGGTAGTTCCTTTGTCTTCCCATTTTTGCTGTTCCTTTGTGCTTATTTCTATCTATTAGATCAAACTGCTATGCCACTTAGATTTTTTGAGTTTGTCTTATATAGTAGATATTTTGTGGGACTCAGTGGTGCAATCTCTCTGGTCTTCTGGGCTGGGTAATCTAGGGATTCCCCCTACTTGGAATATTTGGGTTCTCTTTGTTTAGTTGGGTTTTGAATGTTATTGTCCAATTTGTGGATGGAGTCTCCTCTCAGGGTGTCTAGTTATGTGGCTCACTCTCTACCATGTTGACCAAACAGCCCAAAATACAACTCGACAAGACACAACACAAAGGGAACAAAACATGAATGTACTCACAACACCAATAACCCCAATATAAGGGACCACCAGATAAAAGAGAATTAGGAGAGAGAAAAGAGAGCAAAATTGCTATCAAGAAAAGAAAAGGAGGAAAAATATATGACAAGAAAATACCACAGAACAAACAGATAAACCAAAGAAATGCAAGCATCAAACACCCAGAAAAAGGGGGGAGGAGACAAAATCTGTAGAGGCAGAGTTTATATACAGACTCGAGGCCCAGTGCACGAAATTCATGCATGGGGGTGTGTATCCCTCAGCCCAGCCTGTACCCTCTCCAATCTGGGACCCCTTGAGGGATGTGTGACTGCCCATTTAGGCCTGATCCCCCAGGATCGGACCTAAATGGGCAGTCGGCCATCCCTCGCACAATCTAGGACTGCTGGGTCCCAACCACTCGCCTGCCTGCCTGCCTGCCTGCCTGATTGCCCCTTACTGCTTCTGCCTGCCAGCCTGATCACCACCTAACCACTTCCCTGCCAGCCTGATGAATGCCTAACTGCTCCCCTGCAGGCCTGTTTACCCTCAACTGCCCTCCCCTGCAGGCCTGGGTCTTCCCCCAACTGTCCTCCCCTGCAGGCCTGATTGCCCCCAACTGCCCTCCTCTGCTGGCCCAGTCACCCCTAACTTCCCTCCCCTGCAGGCCTGATTGCCCACAACTGCCCTCCCCTGCTGGCCATCTTGTGGTGGCCATCTTGTGTGTTGGAGTGATGGTCAACTTGCATATTACCCTTTAATTAGATAGGATAGTAAAGTGAAGGAATTGAATGAATGGGGTAGGACCTTGGTTCAGTATAGAGGAAGTTGAAAGAGAATAAGTGGCTAAGAAGAAAAAAAACAAAAAAAAAAATTACCGTATTTTCCGGTGTATAAGACGACTGGGCATATAAGATGACCCCCAACTTTTCCAGTTAAAATATAGAGTTTGGGATATACCCGCCCTATAAGATGACACCAGGTCTATAAGACGACCCCCGACTTTTGAGAAGATTTTCCTGAGTTAAAAAGTCATCTTATACGCCGGAAAATACAGTAATAAAATAAATAGAAAAATAAAATAACAATAAAAATAAAAATAGAATGAGGAAAAATAATGTGAAAAAATAAAAATAAAGAAAAATATTTTTTAAATAAAAGATAATACAATTAAATTAAAAAGTGAAGTGTCATTCATTTTAGTCAAGTTTTAATGCCCCATGGGGGCTAGTTGAAGACCCCACTCTTCTGTCTGACACTTCTCAGTGTCCTGTTAGGTAGTCAGCTCCATGTGAAGTTCCAAGAGATCCACTGATCCTCTGTTTGTGTCTATCTCCGCAGCCTTGACTATAAGCAGGTGGGACCAATCTTCCCACTTAGTCTGTCTGCCTGCTATCTATCTTAATCTCTCAAGCGGAGGTTTCTGACAGGGCTATAGGTAGGAAAGGTGCTCTATTGCTTTCTGTGACTGAATGGCCTCTCTTCAATGCAGTCCCTGAGGGCTCTTTGGGACTATTCAGATTTTTTGTGTCCTTTGTACTGCTCAGGGTGTAGTTTGGGTGTGGCCATTTTAGCTTTCTGGAGGCTGCTGGGAGGGGCTGGCTCTTTAGGAGAGAAATGGCTGTTTAGGTCCGGAGGGTCAGGACTGTCCCAGTGCTGGACTCCTGGTCACCTCTCCCCAACCCGCTCTCCTCCACAGCCTCTCCCTGGACTCCACAAGTCCACACTTCTATCTGCACCTTACCCATGGGTGAGTATTTGTATTTGAAAGATTCTATGTACTGGGTTTAGTGAATAAAAGAAAGACCAAACAGAGATAAAACAAATGCACGACTGGGAGTTTTTCTCCCCCTGACACCATGCAGCTCAAGCAGTTCTTTAGGCTGCCACTCTGGGCTCAGCCCCTTGAAGCTGTGGACTTAGATCTAGAATACCCTGCTGCCAGCAGTCCTGTGGACTTCCTTTCCACAGTTGGATGTTACGCTTGTCCCCAAGGGATGCGGACTTGGTGCCATGAAGCTTCCTTTTGACCCTCTCGGCTTGGTGGTCTCATGACTCTCCAGCCCAGATCCCCTATCCTACAGTTCTCCAGTCATTCTCTGCCCTTCCTGCTGTGAATTGTCTCACCAGGTGTGTCTACTTTGCCAATTCCAGGTGGATGTTACTTGATCCTTCTATTTGCTCTGGGATAAGGCTCAGGACACATCTGCCTATTAGGCCGCCATTATTTTTCTCCTCAGACACTATTATTGTAACCGTCTGGGTATAAGTTCCTTAGGCTCAGATTCTACAATATTTTATTCATGCAAAGTTACAATTTTAACTTTAAACCACATAGATGCAAAAGCTGAATTCAGATAGTTATTTCCTGCCCACAATAAGTATCAAAACTGATCGAGCTTCCTTTTTCACCTTGGCAAGTAGATAGCTTAAAATCACATTTGCAGCCCACTTTCAGTAATTTCATATGATGACACGTCTACTTTTCTGGTGGCTGATCTTCCCCCTGGTTATTGTTGTTTTCCATTTGTCCTCTTCCTTTAAACTATTTTTTAAGTATGCTTATGACTTCAAGTCCATGGCAGAAAGAGGTGAGTGATAAGTAAATAAGTATAAATGCTGTCCTGTCTATAGCACAGACTTCCTGTAACCTCTCAGTTTTCTGGAGGACTCTTTAGGAAATTTGTTATTACCTACTATAACAAGCACGTCTAAGAATATGAATGTTTTCCTAGTCACTTCCTAAGAGATTTCTATATCACCTTATTCCTGTTATAAGTGCAGGCATCTCTGTGTAGTAGCCACACTGCATATATCTGAGAAAGTTCCCAGCCATATTATTATTATTTTACTTCTGAAGGATCAATAACCTTGGAGAGTGATTGAAACAGTTGTGGCAAGTGTCTAAACAAGTTACGGGACACACCATCTTACACTTGTGGCCACTGCTTAGTACTGCTGCAAGTATTGCAGTATTCCGAGGTGTCTTGCTCTCTACTATCTGAATACTCTAGAACATCTCCCTTTTGTTACCTCGAAGTATAAATGCTTACCTGAAGTAAGGTAATGTGAGATTATGTGATACCACAAGGGTATTTTAAAAATAGATTTTGAATGGCAAACTCCAAGAATGGCCTTTCCTCTTTGAGAATCTGCAGTCTATAAACTTGAGTCATCAAGCACAGTGTTAATATAATTCCCCAGAGCCAGAACTGAGGTTGCTATATCTGAAATGACCTATAGATTTTGGGGGGCAGGGACCACCTGTGTGGTGTTTACTCAGTTGGTCAGAACACTCTGTCTGCATATTTTGAGCAGGATTAATATTATTAAATGACCTTATGATTTAGGACACATTTAGCAATGCTGTCTCGTCTAGAACTTTTTTTCTGGGCCATTAAAAATGTTAAATTGAATGCAGTCAAGAGTTTCACCATGTCCTCCATATACAAGGTGACTATTCTGTAGAATATTAAGAACTCATCAAACAATATTGAATATTTGTGGTTGTAAGCACTGAGGGCTGTTGATTAGGATTTTTATATTCACATTTTTAAAACTAAAGGTGGAAATGTGCTTCTTTAGTATTTTAACAGTCTTGTACAATATATTGACCTCAAGTGAAGTTAATAAGGTAAGAGATATTAAATTTGTATATTTTTGGGGCCTACAAATGATCAAGAACAAAGCATGAGTCTTTCTAGGATTTAAATGTCTATTTCAAGTTAAAATGGAATATCTTGGCACATTTGACTTCACCAAGCATGCAAAGAAACAACACTAACCTAGCATCAGAATGCCATATTATCTCCCTAACACATACACATTATACAAAACATTTTCTTGCTTCCTGCAAGAGGAAAATATAACAGCCTCTGAAGGTCACAAACTAAAATCTTCTATTTATTGGCAGCCTAGATTTGAGATGGTATTAAGGTCCAAGTTGTGGAGTAGGTATGGGGCAGTAAATGGTTAGCCTGACTTAGTTTGGTAGAGAGTGGGTGCTGTGTGTCAGCATTGCTGACCCTTCTCTTGAAGATAGGGTGAGCCTCTACTTATCTATCCTCTTTTAGCCTGTGCTTATGACCACACTTGTTTTTTTTTTTTAAGAATAAATTTGACATATAATATTGTGTAAATTGAAGGCATACAACATGTTGCTTTGATACCTTTATATATTGTAATATGATTGCTGTTGATTTATATTTATCATATTACATAATTATAGTACAGTATTATTCCCTATATTCATCATACTGTGCATTAGATCTCTATGGCTATGAACTACTCATTGCAAATGTGTACCCTTAAACAATACCAACTTTACCCCTCTGTCCCCATCCCTTGGTAACCACTATTTTACTGTTTTTACAGGTTTGACTTTTTTAGATTCCACATGTAAATGATATTATTCAGGACTTATCTTTCTCTGCCTGACTTATCTCACTTAACATAATGTGCTCAAAGTCTGTCCACATTGTTGCAAATGGTAGGCTATTCTCTTTTTCATGGCTAATTAATATTCCATTATATATATTTACCACATTTTTAAATCCATTCATCTAATGATGGGAATACAAAAATTAAATTTAAAATAGCAGAACTAAATATTTTTTTCTCAAAATAGCATCAAAATGGCCAACAAGCACATGACAGATGCTCAACATCACTAATCATAAATAAAATGCAAATCCTTGAGGAACCAAGATGGCGGCAAAGTTAAACAACTAAACTGCCACCGCGCACAACAATTTCAAAAATACAACTAAAAGACAAAGTGTCTACCACCCAGAACCACGGGAAACCTGGCTGAATAGTAGATTTACAACTAAGAAGGAAAAAGAAAGAACAAATGCGGAAGGGCTGAGGTACGGAGGCACGTGAATCAGGCTGGTGGTGGGCGACGGGATGCACGGCTTTTTTTCCAACCTGAAGGGAGATAAGCTCCCGATCACTCTGAAACCCTTCTGGGGACGCGCGGGGGACCCAGACACCTACAGGGAGAAGCTGGACTCTCGACCATCGTGTCGGAAAGTGAGAGTGACTTTCTTGCAGAGGTGTGCCCAGCAATCAGTGTTTACAGCACTGGAGCACGGGACGCAGGGACTTGGAAACGTGGAAAGGCGGGGACGGCTGACGGCAGCCATTGCTGTTTGCCACGCCCTAGTCTAGTGACGCCCTGAGACCTTGCCCCGCCCTGAGACCCGCCCCGCACATTCTACAAACCCGCCCAGGCTCCAAACAGCAGCTTTTGCATATAAATGGCCTGCCCTGTGGCAGCTCAACCAAATTAACTGCACCTCCAGTCAGACTGCTCCAAAACCACTCAAACAAAGAGGAGAAAACTGCAGTTTTTGCCGTAACTCCTGCTGAGTGGCCTCAGACAGTAGCTGACCTGCACCCCATTGGAGATCCAGAAACGAGGGCATCTAGTGGTCGGTGTGAGACGACACCAGATTTCAATCACTCGCATAAGGGACACATTTAAGAGGCAGACTCAGTGAGTGCCAAAGCCCTACTGGAACAAGTCCCGGCCCATAAACGTGTCTCCAGCACAGCAATTCTTCCTTTATAGACACAGTGGGTCCTCACAGCCAATTGGCCTGGAGGTCAATTCCTCCCAGTGACACCAATAACAATTAAGATTTAACTACAACAAGGCTGTACACACAGTCCAAAAAAGGGTGCACCAAGAGCGTCCACCTCAGGTAACTGGGAGGCTGACCCGTTGAACCAATAGGACACAATAGGACACAAAGCTACCCTACCAACTCAGGGAAGCAGCGAAAATGAGGAGGCAAGGAAACAGATCACAAACAAAAGAAATGGAGGAGAACAAACGACTGGACATAGAGTTCAAAACCATGGTTATAAGGTTTTTCAAGAATTTCATGGAAAAAGCCGATAAATTTAATGAGACCCTCGAGGATATGAAAAAGGTCCAACTAGAAATGAAACATACACTGACTGAAATAAAAAATATTATACAGAGATCCAGCAGCAGACTAGAGGAACGCAAGAATCAAGTCAAAGATTTGGAATACAAAGAGGCAAAGGACACGCCTCCAGAAAAGCAAGAAGAGAAGAGAATTCAGAAAGTAGAAGATAGTGTAAGAAGCCTCTGGGACAACTTCAATCATACCAGCATCTGAATTTTTGGGGTGCCAGAAGAAGAGAGAGAGCAAGACGCTGAAAACCTATTTGAAGAAATAATGACTGAAAACTTCCCACACCTGTTAAAAGAAATAGACTTACAAGTCCAGGAAGCGCACAGAACCCCAAAGAAAAGAAATCCAAAGAGGACCACACCAAGGCACATCATAATTAAAATGCCAAGGGCAAAAGACAAAGAGAGAATCTTACAAGCAGCAAGAGAAAAACAGTTACTTATAAGGGAGCACCCATACGATTATCAGCTGATTTCTCAACAGAAACTATGCAGGCCAGACGGGAATGGCAAGAAATATTCAAAGTGATGAATAGCAAGAACCTACAACCAAGACTACTCTACCCAGCAAAGTTATCATTCAGAATTGAAGGGCAGATAAAGAGCTTCACAGATAAGAAAAAGCTAAAGGAGTTCATCACCACCAAACCAGTATTACATGAAATGCTGAAAGGTATTATTTAAAAGGAGGAAAAAGAAGAAAAAAGTAAAGATAAAAATTATGAACAACAAATACATACCTATCAACAAGTGAATCTAAAAGTCAAGTGAATTAAAAATCTGAAGAAAAGAATAGACTGATGAACATAATAGAATCAGGGGCATAGAATGGGAGTGGATTGATAATTCTCAGGGGAAGGGGATGTCTCTGTGGGGGGTATGGGAAGAGACTGGACAATATCATACACCTATGGATAAGGATAGAAAGGGGGGGAGGTAAGGGCAGAGGGAAGGGTGGGAACCGGGAGGAGGGGAGATGGGGGGGAGGAGAAACAATTGTAATAATCTGAACAATAAAGATTTATTTAAAATAAAAAAATAATTAAAATGCAAATCAAAACCACAATAAGAATCACCTCAACTTGTGAGAAGACAAGAAGACAACAGACAACAGGTTCTGGTGAGCATGTGATGAAAAGGCAATACTTATACACTGTTGTGAGAATTGAAATTGGTCCAACAACTAGGGAAAACAATATGGAGGCTCCTCAAAAAATTAAAAAGGGGGCCCTGGCCGGGTAGTTCAGTTTTTGAAGCATCATCCCTATGTGCTGGGGTTGTGGGTTTGAACACCAGTCAGGGCACATACAGGAGGCAACCAATGAGTGCACAACTAAGTGGAACAACAAACTGATGTCTCTTTCTCTCTCTCTCTCTCTCTCTCTCTCTCTCTCTCTCTCTCTCTCTCTCTCTTTCTCTCTCTTTCTCTCTTATCAATAAATTTTAAAAAATCAAAAATAGCTCTACCATAGCCCTGCCGGCATGGCTCAGTGGTTGAGCATCGACCTATGAACCAAGAGGTCCCTAGTTTGATTCCTGGTCAGGGCACATGCCCAGGGTGTGGGCTAGATCCCCAGTAGGGGACATGCAGAAGTCAGTTGATCGATGATTCTCTCTCATTTTTGACGTTTCTATCTCTCCCTCTCCCTTCCTCTCTGAAATCAATAAAAATATATTAAAGAAATAGATCTACCATATGATACAGCAATTCCACTTCTGGGTATATGCCAAAGGAAATTAAATCAGGATTTCAAAGAGATATCTGACCTCTCTTGTTCTTTACCTATGAATAGCACTCTAACTCTGACTTCTTGTGTCCCTGACACTTTCACCTCTGGAAAACTATAACTATATACTAATCTCCATTTCTAAAACCCAGGCATTATACAATAATTTCACCCTCCATCACCACCATCACTTGCACTTTTTTATCCTGATGGTTATACTTTATTTGATCTCTTACCCTTCCAAAGTCAGACAAGCCCAGTCACTCTTACTCAGAAGGAAGGGCCTGGATCCTAGTCTATGAAAACATGTTTAAAGTAAAACAACAACAACAACAAAAACACCTGTAATTCTCTTGTGCTATGACATTCTGTTGCTAAGAGAATATTCAAAATATTTAACAACCAGAACACAATGAGAACAGTCAAAGGTGATTCTGTGAGCCCTGAAAACTTTTAAAACTCTAACAGTGCATATCAGGTGAATATCAGCCTTGGCTGTTAACATTTCCACCAGATGAATCCTAAAGCATTTTACAAAAATAGAGTCAGTCTTTCATTCAATTGTTCACTCAATAAATATTTACTGCAAACCTACTATATGCCACACACTGTGTAAGTACTAGTTATAATAAGGCCTATTATCTAAAGGAATTTATAAGTCTTAGAATTATATAAGTGTTGAAAATTACCTTGAATTTTCTCCTAAAACTAGAAAGATGAATACTCTGAGCTGTTGGGAAACTCTGATCCTAATGATTTAAACATTGTTGGGATTGTAAATTGGTGCAGCCACTATGAAAAACAATATGGAGTTTTCTCAAAAGATTAAGAATAGAACTACCATGTGATCCAGCAATTCCTCTTCTGGGTATTTATTTGAAGAATATGAAAACACTAATTTGAAAATATATATGTAACCTTATTTTATTGCAATATTATTTACAATAGCCAAGCTATGGAAACAACCTAAGTATATATTGATGGATGAATGGATAAAGATGTGAGAATATATATATAATGGATGGACCTTGGGGGTATTATGCTGAGTAAAATATGTTAGACAGATAGACAGCAAAGGACAACAAACATATTATTTTACTCCTATGTGGAAAATAAAACCAAAACAAACAACAAACTCATAGATACAGACAACAGATTGGTGGTTTATCAGAAGGGAAAGGGGAAAATGGATAAAGGGAGTCAAATGTATGGTTGACTAAAGGAAATTAGACTTTTAATTGTGAGAACACCATAATTTATTCAGAAATTGAATTATAATGTTATACACCTGAAACTTATATAATGTTATTAATCTGTTACCTCAAAAATTTCAGTGCAGAAAATAAATAAAATTTTAAAATAAAAATTATAAGCATTGGGTTTTTCTTTTGGTAAGATCAGAAGAAGGATCTAGGATTTTTTTTAATGCATTCTTAAGCCCCAAAGAACTATATTGGAAGAGTTGAGTTAATTAAATTCTTAAGAGTAATGCATAGGAAGGAGAGAGACTATCATCTGTATCACCACAAGGAAAATAAACTTTCAATACAAACTTCTCTAGTTTTCTTAAATTAAAAAGAGCTTATTTCAAACAACATTATCTTGAATTTCTTCAGATGCTTTGATAGTTGGTGAGCAGCTGAAGCTACAGACAGTAGACAAGACAGAAGGGAAAAAAGACATCCAAGGTGAGCCCTGAGGAGAGTTTGCATGCCTAATGATCAAGAATTATCCAGAAATCCTGTATGTATGTGGATTTCCCACTAGGCTGGGGCCAGTTATCTAGATGTTGTGGCTGCACTGAAAGATGTGGGAGGGTTTGTTCTGTAGGAAATTAACTTGATAAATGTTCCATTTCTTCAACATGTGGCCTACTGAGCACATATTCCTCCCAGGATTATATTTTTACAGCAAAGCCAAAAAGAGGTATGAGTTTAATGCTTTGTTTTCAAATTAGCATTTACTTTGGATGTCTTATGAATAAGTGAAATATGAACTAAAATATCAGGCATTAAGAAATTCCCGAGAAAGAAATACCTGTAAGAACTTTCTGGATATCACGAGGATTTTATTTTTTAAATAAATCTTTATTCAGATTATTATAATTGTTCCTCTTTTTTCCCCCCATAGCCCCCCTACACCCGGTTCTGACCCCAACCTCTGCCCTTAACCCCCCACCACCACTGTCCTCATCCACAGGTGTACGATTTTTGTCCAGTCTCTTCCCGCACCGCCCACACCCCTTTCCCCCTGAGAATTGTCAGTCCACTCCTTTTCTATGCCCCTGATTCTATTATATTCACCAGTTTATTCTGTTCATCAGATTTTTTATTCACTTGATTTTTAGATTCACTTGTTGATAGATATGTTTGTTGTTCATAATTTTTATCTTTACCTTTTTCTTCTTCCTCTTCTTAAAGAATACCTTTCAGCATTTCATATAATACTGGTTTTGGGGTGATGAACTCCTTTAGCTTTTTCTTATCTGTGAAGCTCTTTATCTGCCCTTCAATTCTGAATGATAGCTTTGCTGGGTAGAGTAGTCTTGGTTGTAGGTTCTTGCTATTCATCACTTTGAATATTTCTTGCCACTTCTTTCTGGCCTGCATAGTTTCTGTTGAGAAATCAGCTGACAATTGTATGGGTACTTCCTTGTAGGTAACTAACTGCTTTTATCTTGCTGCTTTTAATATTACCTCTTTGTCTTTTGCTCTTGGCATTTTAATTATGATGTGTCTTGGTGTGGTCCTCTTTGGATTACTTTTGTTTGGAGTTCTGTGTGCTTCCTGGACTTGTAAGTCTATTTTTTTCACCAGGTGGGGAAGTTTTCTGTCATTATTTCTTCAAATAGGTTTTCAGCGTCTTGCTATCTCTCTTCTTCTGGCACCCCCATAATTTGGATGTTCGCATGCTTGAAGTTGTCCCAGAGGCTCCTTACACTATCTTCATATTTTTGGATTCGTTTTTATTTTTGCTTTTCTGGTTGGGTGTTTTTTGCTTCTTTGTATTTTAAATCTTTGACTTGATTCTTGTGATCCTCTAGTCTGCTGTTGGATCTCTGTATATTTTTTATTTCAGTCAGTGTATGCTTAATTTCTAGTTGGTGCTTTTTCATATCCTCGAGGGTCTCACTAAATTTATCAGCCTTTTCTAAGAAATTCTTGAAAAATCTTATAACCATGTTTTTTTTTTTTTTTAAATATATTTTTTTGATTTTTTACAGAGAGGAAGGGAGAGGGATAAAGAGTTAGAAACATCGATGAGAGAGAAACATCGATCAGCTGCCTCCTGCACATCCCCTCCTGGGGATGTGCCCACAACCAAGGCACATGCCCTTAACTGGAATTGAACCTGGGACCTTTCAGTCCGCAGGCTGATGCTCTATCCACTGAGCCAAACCAGTTTCGGCTAACTGTGGTTTTGAACTCTATATCCAGTCATTTGCTTTCCTCCAATTCTTTCATTTGTGATCTGTTTCTTTGTCTCCGCATTTTGGCTGCTTTCTTGAGTTGATAGAGTGGCTTTGTGTGCTAGGTGTCCTATAGGGCCCAGTGGCTCAGCCTCCCCAGTTACCTGAAGTGGACACTCTTGGTGCACCACTTGGTGGGCTGTGTGCACAGTCTTGTTGTAGTTTAAGCCTTGATTGTTGTTGGTATCACTGGGAGAAATTGACCTCCAGGCCAATTGGCTGTGAGGAACAGCTGTGTCTATGCTGGGAGAACTTCTGTGCTGGAGACACCCTTATGAGGCAAGACTTGCTTCATTGGGGCTTTGGTGCTCACTGAGTCTGCCCCCTGAGTGTGTCCCTAATGGATCTGAGGAGTTGTAATATGGATGGTCCTACTCTGACCCCTGGGTACACTGGCTCTTGGATCTCCAAGGAGGTGCTAATTTAGCCTCTGCCTGAGGCCACCCAGCAGGAGCTATGGATAGATCTGCAGATTCCTCTTATTTGTTTGGGTTTTGGAGGTGCCCAGATGAGGCCCAGCTGTGAAGCAATGCAAGCTGCTGTGAGGCCTTGGGCCTTCTTTTGGATGTTCTGGTTCTCTCTGGCTCAGCTGCAGTTTGTTAGGTAAGTTTAGATTTCAAAGGACCTGGCCATTCATATGCAAAAGCCTCTGTGCACAGCTTGGATGGGGCAATCTCAGGGCGGAGCAAACAGCAATGGCTTCCCATCAGCCCTGCCCTAAGAGGCCCCCAGGTCTTAGTGTCCCTTGGTAATTGCTGCAAGCAACTCTGAGAGAAAGCCACCCTCGAGTTCTGCCCGCTTCCAGACAGTCCAGTTTCTCCCCGAATGAGTTGGGTCCCCAGAGTCTCGCCCAGAACTGGAGTTCAGAACAGTTGGGAGCTTGTGTCTCCCTCCAGATTGAAAAAGACAGCAGCATACTCAGTTGCCAGCCCTTTCCACCCACGCCTCCGTACCTGTGCACTTTGCTTCCGCAGCTCCTCTGAGTCTCAGTGTGCTTTTCTCTTTCCTTCTAGTTGTAGAATTTCCACTTAGCCAGCCTTCCTGTGGTTCTGGATGATGTCTGTTTTGTCTTTTAGTTGTAGTTTTGAAGTTTTTGTGCAAGGCAGCAAGTTCATGTGTTTGCTTATGCCGCCATCTTGCTTTCTCTCCTCATGAGGATTTTAAATATCTTAGAGAACCTGACACTTTCTGGTCACTGATTTACTTTTTAAACAATCTAAAAATTCCAGTTTAAAATGGCAACTAAAGAGTCAGCTGCTCAATAAATGATGCTGGTTGCATGAGTGGATATATAGATGGACTGAAGGGAATGAAGAAGTACATGGGAATGGATAGGGACAGTGCAACTTTGTTTTTCCTTGCTATTTCTTGGGGAATGAAAAAAATTAAGAACTGCTATATTTAATAAAACTTTCTAGCATAGATAGCAACATCCTTTAAGGTTTCATACATTTAATGAATGAAGTAATAAATTATTTATTGTCCTTATAGGTTGTGGCATCCACAAAGTTCTCATAATGACTTGAGAGAGAGCCTAGCTGTTCTTTGTTGAATAAGCATCCAGTTGTAAGTGCTTTAGGACTTGTTTTTCAAGCTTAGGAAATAAAAGTGGCTAAGCTTCCTTGACTGTGAATATTTTTTATTTTATTTTATTTATACCCTTGTTTCCCCATTGACCCCTTCTAGCCTGCCGCTGCCCCCCACCCCAGGCCTTCACCACACTATTGTCTGTATCCATTGGTCATATACACTGAGTGGCCAGATTATTATGATCTCTGAATGCATAATAATCTGGCCACTCAGTGTATATCCTACATAATTAAAGACTAATATGCAAATTGTCCTCTCAACCAGGAGTTTGACCAGCAGGCAGGCCGGCAAACTGCCCCTGTCCCCTCCCCCTGGCCAGGCTGGCTGGACCCCATCCATGCACAAATTCATGCACCAGGCCTCTAATATATATATATATATATATATATATATATATATATATATATATACTGAGTGGCCAAATTATTATGACCACCCCCATCAGTACTTCGTTGGGCCACCTTTTGCCTTCAATACTGTGGTGATTCTTCTTGGCATTGACTCCACGAGATGTTGAAAAGTGATGCGAGGAATCTGTCACCATGCCTGATGAATAGCAATGTCCAGTTCTGTGAGATTTGATGGTTGTGGAACCAGCTGCCTGATGGCTCTTTTAACTTCATCCCACAAATGCTCAATTGGATTGAGATCTGCTGATTGTGGGGGCCACCTAAGCAAGGTAAAGTTTCCCTCATGTTCTTGAAACCACTCCTGCACAATACGAGCACCGTGGCATGGCGCATTGTCTTGTTGGAAGAAGCCATCTCCATTGGGATACGCCATCAACATGATAGGATGAACTTGATCAGCAATGATATTTAGGTATGTTGTTCTATTCAGATGTTGTTCTACATGAATTAAAGGGCCCAAATCATGCCAGGAAAACATGCCCCAAACCATAACACTGCCCCCAGCAGCTTGAAAATTTGTACTCATACATGTGAAATATGCATGCTTTCATGCTAATTCTGCCAAATTCTCACTCTGCCATCTGCATGATGCAACTGGAAACGTGATTCATCAGACCACATGACTTTTTTCCAATGCTTGACTGTCCAATCCTTGTGTTCCTGTGTGAATTGGAGACGTTTTATCTTGGTAACTGCAGACAGCAAAAGTGTTCGAACAGGCCTTCTGCTTCCATATCCCATACGATGCAGTGTACGGCTAATTTGCCTACAAACATCAGGTGGTCATAATAATCTGGCCACTCAGTGTATATATGCATATAAGTACTTTGGCTAACCTATTTCCACCAATCTACTCCTGTCTTCCTTCTGAGATTTAGGGAAGGTGTTCAAAGTATTTCACCTTTTGTTGTTGTTGTTGTTGTTTTGTTTTTATTTTTGGGGGTTTGGTGGTTTTTTTTTTTTTTACCCCCAACTAAATGCTCAGTACTATGTCAGGTACTGCATTTGGAAAGGGAGATAAATGAAGTAGAATACTGCCCTGTATATTTAGAGCTTAGATATTTGACACCTGCAAATATCTAGAGTATTTGCAAACTGAAATAAATAAAGAAACCTCCAAATGCAACCATTCTTTCCCAAAATAGCTGAAAAGATGCAATGTATTTGGATAGTTTTCCAAGCAGAATAAAGGATTGTTCTGTGTGACTAGTGACAATGGCTATACAAGTCAAACCTTGAGAGTGACAATGTATTACAATTTTAATAAAATGGAAACAAAAATATGAAAACAAAAATATTTTCACTAAAATGTAGCAAAACTTGGGTAAAACCTGTAATTTTGTACTGTTTTTATTTATTTCTAATCCTCACCTGAGGACATTCTTAGAGAGGGAGAGAGAGAGAGAGAAGGAGAAAGAGATAAAGAAACATTGATGTGAGAGAGAAACATTGATTAGATCAGTTGTCTCCCAAATGTGCCCCAACTGGGGATCAAACCCGAAACCCAGGCATATGCCCTGACCAGAATCAAACCTGCAACCTTTCCGTGCTCAGAACAACGCTCAACCAACTGAGCCCCCCTGGCCTGGCTGTATTCTTTTTAGAGAGAAATACTTAAAAGTCTGAAATAATCAAGACTTTGTTAATTTTCTAAGGATTTCTCTTAAACTAAGCATGTCAAACTCGCGGCCCACGGGTCCCATGCGGCCCAGAACAAATATTTTTTGTGGCCCAGCCAATATAACAGTGTATAAGAAATGTTTTAATAAAAATTTAGTCACTTAATTTTTACAATATTCTGTTATACATGATTATTAATAATGAACTACAACATTCGCTAATGACTGATTACTATAATCCTGTTGCATTCATTTCCCTTACGTGCCTTACCCGCAGGCGCACCATTTCTCTCCACTAATACTAGCAGCAAATATTTTAGCAGCTGATTGCCATGTCATTAGTCTTGGACTGACTTGTTTGGTGTGTGTAACAGGAAATATTTCGCTTTCAGAGAACAAGAAAAATAGGTTTATTTGTGTTATGCTTATTAATTTGTGCAGTTAGTGTCTGGTAAGTTAATGTTCAAGAAAAAAATATTATTTTTTATTAAAATATTCTATTATTTTATGTTAACAGTTACTCATTTATTTCAGCCCTTTGTATTCAGCATGTCTCTATCGAAATAAACTTATGTTTCTATGAAAATTGAAGCTTTTGTTTTTTTGTGGCCCACATAAACTTGAACCTTGTTTATTTGGCCCGTTTTAGCCTTTGAGTTTGACATGCTTGTCTTAAACCTTTAATATTAAAATCATTTTCTTTTACCGAAACCGGTTTGGCTCAGTGGATAGAGCGTCGGCCTGCGGACTCAAGGGTCCCAGGTTCGATTCCGGTCAAGGGCATGTACCTTGGTTGCAGGCACATCCCCAGTAGGGAGTGTGCAAGAGGCAGCTGATCGGTGTTTCTCTCTCATCGATGTTTCTAACTCTCTATCCCTCTCTCTTCCTCTCTGTAAAAAATCAATAAAATATATTTTAAAAAAATCATTTTCTTTTGATGTGTCTACCATGCATCATCCTTTTTATCATTTGTTAGCTGGTCTTACTCTACCAGAGTTGTCAATGGTGTTGCATGTGATCAGAGTAGTTCTTCAGCATTACATTCATCAACTGAATGCAAACTTAAGTGTTTTTCAAGATTTGCAATTTCACTTTGAAATTGGTTTGCATTGTATTCTGTTGCAATATCAGAACATCTACTGGACAATGATCAACATAAACTCATACTAAGCAGGAAGAGATGCTTGAGTAGAGACTAATTTTATAGGGGGTCAGCTCATTAGCAAATAATTTGTGTTATTATACTTTAGCTTCCCTTCATATTCTCTTAATTTGGCAGACTTGGATAATGGATATGTAGATAATGAAGACCTTGTGTTTCCTGCAAACCAAAGCAAATTCAGAGCCTTAAAATAGATCAGTTTTGCTAAAGTGTCCTAAATGCAAATCTTTTCTGAATATTTCATTATTAAATAGGATGTACTTATTTCTTACTTTTAAGTCTTGAGTATATACTTTTATTGTTCTAACTAGTGGCCCAGTGCACAAAATTTGTGCATGGGGGGGCATGTGTCCCTCAGCCCAGCCTGCACCCTCTCCAATCTGGGATTCTTCAAGGGATGTCGGACTGCCCGTTTAGGCCCAATCCCTCTCACAATCCAGGACTGCTGGCTCCCAACCATTCGCCTGCCTGCCTGCCTGATTGCCCCAAAACGTTTCTGCCTGCCAGCCTGATCACCCCCTAACCACTCTCTGCCAGCCTGATTGACGCCTAACTGCTCCCTTGCCGGACCAATTGCCCCTAATTGCCCTCCCCTGCAGGCCTGGTCACCCCTAACTGCCCTCCTCTGCCAACCTGGTCGCCCCTAACTGTTCTTCCCTGCAGGCCTGGTTGCCCCCAATTGCCCTCCCTGCAGGCCTGGTCACCCCTAACTGTCCTTCCATGCAGGCCTGGTCCCCCCAACTGCCCTCTCCTGGTCCCCCCAACTGCTCTCGCCTGCAGGCCTGGTCCCCCCCAATTGCCCTCCCGTGCAGGCCTGCCCCCCCCCAACTGCCCTCCCCTGCAAGCCTGGGTTACCCCCCAACTGTCCTCCACTGCAGGCCTGGTCTCTCCCAACTGCCCTCCTCTGCCAACCCAGTCACCCATAACTGCTCTCCCCTGCAGGCCTGATCATCCCCAGCTGCCCTCTCTTGCAGGCCTGGTCACCCCCAACTGCCCTCCCCTGCAGGCCTGATCTCCCCCAACTGCCCTCCTCTGCCATCTCGGTCCACCCCTAACTGCCCTCCCCTGCTGGCCTGATTGCCCACAACTGCCCTCCCCTGTTGGCCATCTTGTGGCAGCCATCTTGTGTCCACATGGGGGCAGCCATCTTTGACCACATGGGAGCGGCCATCTTGTGTGTTGGAGTGATGGTCAATTTGCATATTACTCTTTTATTAGAAAGGATTGTTCAATGTTAATGAATTCTGCCTCCCCCAAATGATCCTGAGCTTCCCAAGGGTAGGATGTCTAGTAACAAAACACAGAATATATCTTGCATGATGGAATAATACTTTTTGAGGTTTCACTCACCCTAGAAGTTGTTCTTTTTCCTTGTCAAATTCCAAGATGCCTTATAATACTGTCTCCCAAATATTTGGTATTCTGATTTTCCATGAAAATTTAATAAATGATTCAAGAGAAAAGATTTCCATGTTTAAAATTAATTTAGGAAAGGAATGTAAAATGGATCAGCCACTATGAAAAACAGTATGGAGGTTTCTCAAAAAATTCAAAATAGGTCTATCATCTGATCTTGCAATCCACTACTGGACATTTATCAAAAGGAATTGAAATCAGGATCTCAAATAGGTACCTGCACTCTTATGTTCATAGAAGCACTATTCAGAACAAGATAGGGAAACAACCTAAATGTATATGAAAGGATGATGGATAAAGAAAATGTGGTATATACATACAATGGAATATTATTCAACCTTTGAAAAAGAAAGAAATCTTGTTATATGATACACATGGACGAACCTTGAGAACATTGTGCTAAGTTGAAATAAGCCAGTCACAAAAAGTCAAGAATTGCATGATTCCACCTACATGAGGCATCGAAAGTAGTCAACCTCTTAGAAACAGAAAATAGAATGGTAGTTGCCAGGGGCTGAAGGAAGAAGGAAAAGTAGAATTTTTGTTCAATGGGTATAAAGTTTTAGTTTTGCAAGATGAAAAAGTTCTAGAGATCTGTTGCACAACAACATTAAGACTACTGTACTATACATTTAAAAATAGTTAAAATGAACCCTGGCCAGGGTGGCTAAGTGCTTAGAGCATTGGCCTGAAGGTAGTGTGTTGGATTACCAGTCAAGAGCATATACCTCGGTTGCAGGTTCAATCCCCCAGCTCTGGTTGGGGCCCGTTTGGGAGTCCACCAATGGATATGTCTCTCTCACATCAATGTCTCTCTCTGTCTCTGTCTCTGTCTCTGTCTCTCTCTCTCTCTCTCTCTCTCTTCTTTCCACTTTCCCTCCCTTCCACTCTCTCTAAAAAAAAACAATGGAAAAATATATCCTCAGGTGAAGATTTAAAAAAAATTAAAAATAGTTAAAATGATAAAATTTATGTTTTTTTTCCAGATTAAAAAGTTAATTTGGGAAATACTGTACACTGAATCTTCTTTTTGGGCATTTGCCTTGACTATTAGCATATTATTAGTGTTGAGAGTCACTCTAATAAGGAAACTTGTTTACCTTTCTTTAACTCATCATTTCCCAAGCTCATTTGACAACAGAACTTTTTTTGGTTGTTAGCGAGGAATATTTATTAACATTTGGGAGGACATTAGTGTTATGTGGACTACAGTTTGGGAAATGCTTCCCTACAGAGATCTTACCCCACAACAGCACAGAAAGAATAAAGTTTTTTTCAGAAAGCTGTAATAGATTCCATTTTGGACATAACATTTAATGGAGTACATGCTGGAAGAGGCTCTCCACTTTTAGTTCTTTGAATATTTATAAAAATCATTGCAGTAGTAGATAAAAAGCAAGAGCTATAGAACTTACACTTGCTGAAAACTGTACTTAGTTCAGTGGTTCCCAACCTGGCTGAATATTCTGCGTCACTTTAAAAACACAGTTTAGGTTTCACTACCCAGAGATTCTGATTTAATAGATTGGAAGATCAGCCAGGTTTAGGAACCGTGGCTTTAGAAGTTTGAATTTTGAATAATTGCTTACAGAGAGATTGAGAATCGTTTGAAATTTGCATATTCACCCTGATATAAGGTAAGTAGGATACAGATGGTGGATGAAGACAGGATAACAAAAGATAAAGATGATTTGGACTAAAACCAGGACAGAGTCTTTTGGCTGTTTCATGAATTCCTATGAAAGTACTGGAATTGAGTCAATACCCAAATCCCTGTTAGTGATGCTTTGAATTATTAGTACATCTGTATATGTATAGAGTAGGCTTTTCAACCTGTAGGTCATGATTTAAGAATTTTGTCTGGCTTGGCTGGTGTTGCTCAGTGGTTGAGCATCAACCTATGAACCAGGAGATCACGGTTTGATTCTTGGTTAGAGCAGATGCCCGGGTTGTGGGCTTGATCCCCCATGGGGGGCCTGCAGGAGGCAGCTGATCAATGATTTACTCTCATCACTGATGCTTGTCTCTCTCTCTCTCTCCCCCTTCCTCTCTGAAATAAATAAAAAATATATTTTAAAAAGCAAATTTGAAATAAAAATATTTTTGTCTGTTATTATTAATGTATTTGTTCTCTTTTGAGAACCGTGATCAGGATTCTTGTCCATAGAGTGAGCAGAAAAGCTAAAGTACTGCTTGTGCATTGGTACTATAGTCAGACCTATTTAATCCTGTGCTATGTAAGACAAACATGGGAAAAGAGAGTCATGGAATCAAGTTGTAGAAAAATAAACTTAAGAAGAATAAAAAGAAACAAGAAAATATGAGAATAGTATAAAAATAACCTTAGGCTGCAAGGTCTCTTGTTAAATCAGGATGAACTCAAACCAAATCAACATATAAGCAATTTAAAAGGTTGTATGAGAAGATGGATCTTAGCAAAAACAATAAAATTAATGTGCCAAATGATCGTTTTGAAAGAATAACTCAACAAAAACTGAAATGGAGGCCTCAATCTTGGGATTTAGAGTTAATGCATACTCAATACCATTTAAAGGTGTTAGAATACCAAGCCAATTATACCGTCTTCCTTAACTGATACTTGAAATTCAACACAAGGGATTTTATTACTTTATTCTAAGGTTATGTCTATGACTTCAAAAAAACCCCACAACAAATGCAGGACGGGAGTAGTATAGGATGGTAAGCAAGCTAATAGGTGCCCCTACCACTTAGTGATACTAGATAAGTTACTTTGCCTCTCTTAGCTTCTCTTTCCTCAAGTGTAAAATTTGGGGTTATAATTACACCAATATTATAGGGTTGTGAGTTTTAAATGAGACAATGTATGTAAAGCACTCAGAACAGTACTTGGTACATGAAAAGCACTCAATAAATTGCAGCTGCTATTATCAGTCATTGAATGAGCCAGCATTCTAGGGAGAGGGTAGGACAATGTGGTGTGGGGAATAGAGTTGAGGGTTTGAAAATGGTGAGGGACAAAATTTACTTGCTGAGGACTAGACCTGCCTTGTGGCATTTCAATTCAATCTTCACTCAATCCAGATGATGTTATATATACTATAGCTATATGCCATTATACATCATAAAATTAGCTCTCTTGACTGCATTGGGGAAGAAAATATTCTTGATATGCTAATTCTATTTTTTTTTTCATGTAATGGCTTCTGATAAATTGCTTTGTCTGTTAGACTGGAGCACTTAATATGGCAACTTCAAAATAATGCTTTTAAGGGTGTCAGAGCTCATTTTCCAAAACATTGCTATCAGAAGAGAAGCAATCACTTAGCAGATAAAAAGCCTTTCTTAAGGCGGGCACATTTCTTGTCTCCAGGAAAAGTTGTTCGTGTGGGGGCTTGGGGTTTAATATCTAGACTGAGAGAATTTCGCACTTTCCAGGTGTTGAATTCTTTATTTTTATGTTAACTGTGGTATTTGGGTTTCTCAGGCCACCCAGCAGTGCTTCTGACTCATGACTTCTAATTTGTTTGTTTTGTCACTCAAGTGTATTCTTGATATACTATAGGTTAGCATGTCAAATCCCTGTTTGATTTTGTTATGATTGTAGGATTAGGGAGGTAGGAAATGGTTAAGGGAAGAGGAAGATCTCCCAAGACACAACCTCAACTCTCTACCTCTGCCTGCGACCCACATTAGTTCCCACCACACCTCATCTTACATACATACTCTTATTCTTGTCCCTTGTCTCTCTAAAATGCCCTATGTTTCCTTGCTCCTGTGTCATTGCTCATTTATTAAGTCATTTCACAAATATGCACTGAGCACCTGCTATGTGCTATGAACTGTGCTAGGAATCAGAATTATGGCAGTGAATAAGACGTGTGGTCTTGGTTTGAAATACTTTTTTGTCCTCTCTATCTTTAAAAATATCCACCATCCTTCAAGACCCAGTTCCAAGTCGTCCTATTATATGTACCTCTCTCTGAAAAAAATAAATCCAACCCACAGGACCTCTGCTTGCTCTCAACTAGCATTTAATTGGTACACCATTCATTTCACTCTTATCATATATTCTATTTTATAGTAGTTGTTAAAAATGATTCTGGCTGTAAATAATAGAATACCTAGTTACTAGAAGCTGAACCACAAGACAGTCAAGAAGGGGGTGGCCCCAGAGTAGATCTGGCACCTTAACAATGTCATTAGGAGCCAGGCTGCTTTGATCTTTCCACTCTGCCTTTCTCAGTGAGTTGGTGATGTCTTCCTTCGTGGTTTGAAGATTGCTGTAGCTCCAAGTATCACATCGTTATATTGCAGTGTCGAAAGCAGGATGCAAGAGGGCAACAGTGGCATCAACGAGTCTCCTCCTTCCATGCCTTTTTCAGAAGCCCCAAACAATGTTTAGTCACTGGCAAAGGGGTATGGGATTGCCATTGCTGGCTTAAATAATTTATGATTTATCTCTTATTGATACCAGAACAATATTGGGGATCTGTTAGAGAAAGAGTGAAAGATGACTGTTGTCTAGGAAGCCAACTACATATACCAGAATGTTTATGATTTTGACTTGTGCATTTATTTGCTGTGTTACCTTGGACAAATTAGCTAACCTTTCTAATTCTCATTTAATACATCTGCAAAATTGGGCATAATAATATCTATCTCACAGGGTGGCTAAGGACATAAAATGAAATGCTGATTGTAAAATTGCCCCACACATAGTAGATGCTTGGGAAATGTTTCCTAAATAAACAGATGAGGCATGGCTCTGGAATAGCAGACCTCTAGTCAAGCTCCTAGATTCTAATCTATAGTCATAGCCCCAGCTTATACAAATATTTATATAGCAAAACTATGCATTATTGATTCCATGTATAGGCCTAGCAAGCAATCACCTATGATTGTAATATACGGAGTGTTAAAAGGAACTCCGAATTCTAAAGATGCCTTTTTCACAATTCCTGTGGCTCATGTCTCCTGATATAATTCAATGACTCTTAGAAGGATAGCTCATTAAACTATTTATCAGGCAGTTGTGTCTTAGTGCGAATTTTGTGACCAGAGCATTTCTAATGATAACTTAGAGTAAGTTGAAGGACAATGGATAAGTCTAGAACACCAAATATATTATGATTAACTAAATTTTTCCTTCATGTTCCAGAACTCAGGATATAATAAATTAGTGCATAGTAAGGTGATAACATCCAAATCCAATCTAATGTATTAAATAGCCTAATCTTATGTGGACTTTTATATCTAGGTCAGATTCTGGAACCAGACAGATTTTAGCTTGAATCCTGTCTCTCACTTGGTATGTGATTGTGAGCAACTTACCTAGCCTTTCTGGGCTGGATTATCCACCTGAAACTAATTGAGCAATAATTTTATAGAGTTGGAAGCATTAAATGAGACTGTATAAAAGAGTTTATCACATATATGACAATGTTAAGTATGCTCAAATATTCACTATTATTATTATTGTTTATTAATATAAATTTTATCATGAAAATCATCTCATGGTATAAAAATAGCAGGGAAAATTATTCTTACCTGGCCTTTGAAGAAATGGGCACATAGGTTTAAATATTTTGCCTTACATCTCACAAGAAGGTAATGATAGAGCCAGGAATAGAATCTAGGCCTTTAGCACATAGCCAAAGGTTCTTCTGCCTGGATTGAAGTGTCTCTTAAAGAAATCTATGCTTTTCCTGACCAAGTCTGATTCCTAATGACATACATAATTTATGGCAGCCGTTGTTGTTGTTGTTAATCCTCACCTGAGGATATTTTTTCCATTGATTTTTAGAGAGAATGTAAGGGAGGGAGGGAGGGGGCAGAGAGAGAGAAACATTGATGTGAGAGATACACACTGAATGGTTGCTCCCACCAAACACGCACCCAGACCAGGGCTGGCGATCAAACCTGCAACTCAGGTATATGCCCTTGACTGGGAATTGAACCTGCTGGCCCATGCTCTAATCGCTGGGCCACACAGGCCAGGGCAGTGGCAACTCTTTTGATAAAAGAACAGGGTTCAAAACACAGATTAAAAAAATTAACAAGCAATGTATGCTACAGACACTCCTGAAACTTATTTTATCTAACACCTCATCATTATTACTTAGGAGGGATCAAGTTCACATGTGGATTGGGAGTCAGATGTGTGGCAAGATAATCTGTGGAAGGACACAACCTTGTTTGTCTTGTTCACCATTATATGCCCAGCAGTTAGCACGGAGCCTATCACATGGTAGGTGCTCAATAAATACTTGTAAAATTAGTGAATTGGAGCTGAAAACATAATAGTTAGGGTTTTCTTTTCTTTGTATTTTTTGGTTTGTATAAAAAATATCATGAACCTGCCTGATTTTTACAGTCGAATCATTTGAGCAATACACATCTTGCTCTAAAGACAGAACATAAGAATAAACCAGCCAGGCTGGGGTTTTTAATTTTCCCCAAACAGACCTGGATTTTGGACAAGTTTTCATTTCATACAGGGTTTGACTTTAATATTAGTCTTCCTTCAAACTGCTCACCAATCACTTCCTGCAGTAAGAGTTAATTCTCTAAAGGAGCAGCAAACATCAATCCCTGGAAGGCACACTCAGCTAGGTCTTTCTGGCTTCTTGAGAAATGAAACATTTAGTCAAGGTTTTAACTTTTTTCTTAAATCAAACAGCATAAGTGTAGTGCCTTAGAAAGTAAATAGATGAAGTAACCCAGAATTAGGAAAAGGTGACAATCTTTTTAACAGTGGGCATTGTAATGTCGTGAGTGTCATTATTCTCCCCTTACACCTCTTTTGGGGACCTGATAGTGTTTTTTTCTTCCCCACCCCTATTCCAAGGAAAGGGTTTCTTCTCAGTTCTTTAAACACCCTGGTAAATATAAAATTGTCCATGCATTAATTTGTTCTTTTGTAATTTTGTTTACTGAATTTGCTTGTTTGCTTTCTGCCAGGCACTGGTAAAAAATCCTGACGAGTCACAGATGAGCAAGTGGAGGCGTAGTTACTGCCCACAAAGAATTCACAACCTCGTGGGATTAGACAGACAAGCAAGCAGATAAATTACAAAGCAACATAGTTAAGCAGTATTACAGAGATATGAGCCAAATGCTGTGGGAGTCCACTTCTCTCTCCCAAGAGTATCTGATTTATCATCTTTATCTCTAATTTTGAAAGAGAATGCAAAGTCCTCATTAAATGATTTCAAGCTTCAGAGAACAGGCTGGAGAGATATTTTTGGCAAAGGGCACCTTCCTGTTGTCCCTGAAGTAAGACTAAGAGGCTGCCTACTCCATTTCTGTGTAAGGCCAGTCTTGCTATTAATAGTATGCCTTTCAACAAATTAATAATACAGCATCTGGATCAAAAGGAAGTGCTCCCATCAGTTAGTTGGAAGAAAGACATGTCTGCTGTGAGGCATCTGAGGCAGTTCTGGGGATGGAGGTAGCATGACATGGAGGTTACCTATTATTTAAAACTGCCTCTAAACCAATCATTTCTCCCATTATGGCAGTTTAAAGGAAATGAAGCAAGTAAAGAATAGAAAGTAAAATGGTTTCTGTAAGCATTCAGACATAAGAAGTTGTTGGATCCTTTACCAGTTCAAATGGGCTCATTCAGAAGTAGTATTTTGTATTTTGGGAAGAGGTCCATCTCAGTGCTCAACATTGGGAAAACCTCTCATGAGACCAGCCCCTCTGCCTCTGTATCTGGGAAGTTTCACACATGATCTGACTGGCCATGGAAACACTTTAGCAATGTTTCCTATAAACAAAATAACAAAAATAAAACAAAGCAATGAACAGAAAGTATCTCTGCTTCAGGGAAAGTGTGTTGGGAAACCTATACATGATGAATGCTAAGTGTGCCATGGAATTGTAGGATATATCACCTTTAAGGCATGCTGCCTTTTCTCTTTCCTGACTGCTATAATTAGGGATGACATGGTTTTCTTGTGGATGTTGATGTTATGTGTGGACACTGCCTTTGCCAAGCCACTGATCTCTCAGCAATAGTGTGAGGAAAGAGTAGCATGCTCTCTAGATTGCAATATTATTAATTTTAAGGTCTATTTACAAGTGTGATGAAAAATTCAGGACATCAGGTTCTATAGACTGAATGTTTGTTTTCCCCCAAATTAACATGTGATAACTGAATTCCCAACGTGATGGTATTTGGAGATGGGATCATTGGGATGTGATCAGATGAGGAGAAAAGTACCCTTATAAAAGAGGTTCCAGAGAGCTCCCGTGCCCCTTCCAATTTGAAGACACAGCTAGAAGATGGCCATCTATGAACCAGGAAGCGGGCACTCATCAAACATCAAATCTGTAGATAGCTTAATTTTGGACTTCCCAGCCTCCGTAACTGTGATAAGGTAGCTAGTCTATGGAATTTTTGTTATAGCAGCCAAAAAGGACTCAGACATGTGGTTGCCCATCCTGCATTTAAGGACCTTGAAAGTTTCCTCTATATCTTAACAAGTAAATGCAGAACAAACTGAAAAATCAACTCTTCTGAGATCCATTAGAGAAGTGGGGTTGCAGGACAAACCACTACCCCCAAAATCAGAGAAACAAGCAGGAGAATACAAAAAAACACACACAAAACAAACAAACAAACAAACAAAAAACCACACACACACACACACACACAAACAAACCAAAGAAACAATAACTTACCAGAGCAGAAACCCATAAGCAGAAACCTCTGGAAGAACTAGTGATGGGATAGGAAAACCTGAATTGTAGGTCCAGGGGGACCCATTTATAGGGAAAGCTCCATACTTATATTTTTTAAATTTTTCAATTACAATTAACATACAATATTATATCAGTTTCAGGTATACAACATAAGTGATTAGAGATTTATATAACTTACAAAGTGATTACCCCAATAAGTCTAGTATACATCTGACCATACATAGTTATTGCAATATTTCTATTATAATAGTTATTACAATATTAATGTATTGACTATATTGACAATATTATCTATACTTCTATGCTATTCTTTACATACCTGTGCCTGTTTTTATAACTGGTAATTTGTACTTTTTAATCCTTTTCCCTTTTTCACTCGGTCTCCCAAACCCCCTCCCATCTGGCAACCATCAATTTGTTCCCTGTATCTATGAGTTTGTTTCTGTGTTTTGGTTCACTTATTTTGTTTTTTAGTTTCCACATATAAGTAAAATCACATGGCATGTGTCTTTCTCTGTCTGATTTATTTAACTTAGCATAATACCCTCTAGGTCAGTGGTTCTCAACCTTTCTAATGCTGTGACCCTTTAATACAGTTCCTCATATTGTGGATGGACCCTTTAATACAGTTCCGATGGTCTTAGGCTCTACAGCAGGGTCGCCTAAGACTATTGGAAAACACAGATATTTACATTAAGATTTATTAACAGTAGCAAAATTACAGTTATGAAGTAGCAACGAAAATAATTTTATGGTTGGGGGTCACCATAACATGAGGAACTGTATTAAAGGGTCACGGCATTAGGAAGGTTGAGAACCACTGTTCTAGGTCCTTCCATGTTGTTGCAAGTGGCAACATTTCATTCTTTCCATGGCTGAGTAATATTCTGTTATATATACACTGAGTGGCCAGATTATTATGATCTCTGAACGCATAATAATCAGGCCACTCAGTGTATATCCTATATAATAAAAGGCTAATATGCAAATTGTCCCCTCGACCAGGAGTTCGACCAGCAGGCAGGCCGGCCAACTGCCCATGTCCCCTCCTCCTGGCCAGGCTGGCCGGACCCCACCCATGCACAAATTCATTCACTGGGCCTCTAATATATATATATATATATATATATATATATATATATATACACACACACACACACACACACACACACACACACTGAGTGGCCAGATTATTATGCGTTCAGAGATCATAATCTGGCCACTCAGTATTTATGTACCACTTGCTTGTTTAATCTTTCGTCTATCCATGTACACTCAGGTTGCTTCCATATCTTGGCTATTGTAAATAATGCTGCAATGAACATAGGAGTGCATATGTCTTTTCAAATTAGCACTTTGGATTTCTTTATTTTCTGGATAAATTCCTGGAAGTGAAACTACTAGGTCATATGGTAGTTATATTTTTAATTATTTGAAGAACTTTCATAATATTTTCCATAGTGGCTCCATCAACTTACAATCCTACCAACAGTGCACAAGTGTTCCCTTTTCTTCACACTCTCACCAACACTTGTTTTTTGTTGATTTATTAAAGGTAGTCATTTAGACAAGTATGAGGTGATATTTCATTTTGGTTTTAATTTGTATTTCTCTGACAATTGGTGATGTTGAGCATCTCTTCATATCTTTATTGGCCAGCTGTATGTCCTCTTTGGAGTAATGTTTATTCAGGTCCTTTACCAACTGGGGTTAAGTTGTATGATTTTGTTATATATTAACCATTAACAAATATCTTCTCCCATTCAGTAGGCTGTCTTTTCATTTTGTTGATGGTTTTTTTCACTGTGCAAAAACTTTTTAGTTTGATGTAGTCCTATTTGTTTATTTTTTCTCTTGTTTCCCTTGCCCAAGGAGACATATCTAAAAATATATTACAAAGAGCAATGTGAAAAAGTTTACTGCCTCTTTTCTTCTAGGAGTTTTATGGTTTTACATCTTATATTTAAGTCTTTAATTCATTTTGAGTTTATTCTTGTATATGGTGGGAGGTAGTGGTCCAGTTTCATTCTTTTTGCATGTATCTGTCCAGTTTCTCCAACATCATTTATTGAAGAGACTGTCTTTACCCCATTGTATATATTTGGGGAGGGCTCCATACTTTTGTGAATGTTAACTCTAGAAGCTTAAACTGCTTCTAACAGTGAATATCAGAGAAAAATTCCCTTGTGTTTTTGGCAGGGGGAGGGAAAAATTCACCATTTAGAAATATGACAGAACATTCTATTTTTCTTAAAAAGGCCTGCCCTCAGGGAAATTATTTACTCAGAGCCCAAATTTTTGTTTATTATTTTCAGAGACTAACCAGCCAGAGGGAAGGGAAATGTGCAACTCCAGCCTCCTCTGGCCTTCCCTATGGGAAAATGGAAGTACCCAACTCCAGCCTTCTATATTCACTTTGTGCCACTGATGGTGTGAAAACAATGGAGAAACACTTGTGAAATTCATAGTACAGAGGCAAAGGCTCACTAAAAAAGTGGGGATCTATTTATAGAACTATAGAACATGTACACTTTCCTCACCATTTACCACTACATTGCTAACGGCCCATTTACAGCAGTTTCTTTTACTCAATATGTCATGTATAGCTATCAAGGAAAATTACAAGGTAGCAGAATAAGACAGATATGTCAGGTATATTGGATTTGTCAGACTGAGGATGTGAAAGAACTATGATTAATATGCCAATGTTTCTAGTGGGTAAACTAGATAGCATGCACAAACACATGGACAATGTAAGCAGAAAGGTGAAATATGAAGAAATAATAAAAATAAATGCTATAGATAAAAAATGCAATAACATAAATGAAGAATGCTTTTGATAGGCATTTAGTAGACCAGACATGGCTGATGATGAATCACTAAACTTAAACATATCTCAGTGGAAGCTTCCAAAATGGAAAAGCAAAGAAACAAAAGACCAAAAACAAAAACAACAACAACAGAAAACCCTCAGAACAGGATATCCAAGAACTGTGGGAAAACTACAAAAGGTGTAATGTGAATACCAGAAACAGAAGAAAGAGCGCGCGCGCGCGCACACACACACACACACACACACACACACACACACACAATTTGAAGCAATAATGACTGAGACTGAGAATTTCCCCAAATTTATGAGGGATATCAAACCACAGATTCAGGAAGCTCAAAGAATTTTAAGCAGGATAAATAACAACAACAACAACAACAACAGGACTACACCTAGCCATCTGATATTCAAACTGCAGAAAATCAAAGAAAAAGAAAAAAATCTGGGGGGTGGGAGAGTGGGATAAAAATTGCGGAAGTTTCTTGTCAGTTGACTTGCTTTGCAAGAAATGATCAAAGAAGTTATTTAGACAGAGATAAAAAATGATATGGGTCAGAAACTCAGATATACAAAAAGAAAGGAAGCATGTTGGAGAAGGAATAAGTTAAGGTAAAATAAAAACTTTTAATGTTATTATTCTTGATCTGAGAGATAACAGTTAATTCAAATTAATAACAACAATGTATTTCATTATGTATAATTATGTATTAATATATTGTTATGTATGCTTATACAAAAGGGAAAAATTACAGAAATGATACAAGGAATGAGGAATTACGAATATTTTATTATAAGGTACTCAAACTATCTGTGAAGTGGCATAGTATTGTTTCAAAGTGGTCTTGAATTAATTTTAAACATATTTTAGAAATTCCAGGGTAACCACTAAAAATATTAGAAAAAATATGTAACTGATAAGAAAGGAGAAAAAATGAAATCATTTATAATGTGCAATTAAAACCACAAATGCAGAAAAATAATTGAAGAAAAGATAGAAAAAAAGGAATAAAGGCAACAAATGGGAAGAGTAACAAATATAGTAGATATTCATCTAAAATATCAATTATGGTTTTAAGTGTAAATGATCTAAATACACTATATGAAAGACAAAGACTGTCAGTGTTGGCATAAAATAGCGCAGCCTGGCCAGCATGGCTCAGTGGTTGAGCATCAACCCATGAACCAGGAAGTCACAGTTTGATTCCTGGTCAGGGCACATTCCTGAGCTGCGGGCTCAATGACCAGTGTGGGGTGTGCAAGAGCCAGCTAATCAATGATACTCTGTCATCATTGATGTTTCTATCTCTCCCTCTCCCTTCCTCTCTGGAATTAATAAAAATGTATTTAAAAAATAAAAAGAGGGACTGTCTGGGTCTCCAGCAGCCTCCTTGTCCCTCAGCTACAATCACCACTGGTTTTTATAGCCCAAAGTTATGGGGACTTTTCTTCCCAACTCTGGAACCCTGAGCTGGGGGTCTGGTGTGGGGCTGGAATCTCTTGCTTCTTAAAGGAGGCCTCTACAGTGGAGATCTCCCTTCTGATTAAAAACACACCACAAGTGGGTGTCAGACCAGCCTGCTACACGCCTCCACCCCTCCTACCAGTCTCGATGTGTTTTCTTTACTTCTCTAGTTGTAGGACTTCCATTCAACCAGCTTTCAGGCAGTTCTGAATGTTGGTTGTTCTGTTTTTTAGTTGTAATTTTGATGTGGTTGTGGGAGATGGCAAGTACCAACATTTACCTACACTACCATCTTGGTTCTCCATGAAATATATTTTTAATGAACCAGTTTTTTTAAATTGAAAAATAATATGTACATGATAATTCAAATAGTATCAAAGGATAGGCAATGTTAATGAACATTCTTAAACTTTTTTTACTGTTTAACAGTACACTTTATTTTTATAAGTGGAAAGAATACACTCTTCAATAACTATATAAAGAATAGTATACTGAATACATAAATCAGTAGCATGTCGTTTATTACCATTATGAAGTTAAATATTTAAAAATGCTTATCCTAATATATAAAAAGCCCGGTGCTGTCACGACCTAAATGACAAGATGGACGACCGAACAGCAGGCTAGGGAGCTGAGGAAGCAGAAGCTGTGGGCCCCGGCCACCTGCAGTGCAGCAGTGGGAGGGAGCTGTGGGACCTGGCCACCCATGGCATGGCAGCAGGAGGGAGTTGTGGGCCCCAGCCGCCCGGGGCATGGTGGAACTCTGGGTCTCACGCTATTGGGGGCGTGGCCGGCCTTCAAACCAGACCTTGACAGGAGGGAGGAGGAAGCCTCATTCCTCACAGAAATGGCCATTGATCAGCTTGCTGACAGCAGCATGTCCGCCAGGAATCTCATTCACCTGCACCCCAGACCCTCCCTGGGGAGGGGAGTTGGGGGCGACTAGGCTGGCAGGGGAGGGCAGTTGGGGGCGATTGGGCCAGCAGGGGAGGGCAGTTGGGGGTGATCAGGCCAGCAGGGGAGAAGTTAGGCATCAATCGGGCCAGCAGGGGAACGGTTAGGGGGCGATCAGGCTGGCAGGTAGGTGAGTGGTTAGGAGCCAGCAGTCCCGGATTGTGAGAAGGATGTCCAACTGCTGGCAGTCATACATCCCCCAAGGGGTCCCAGATTATAGAGGGTGCAGGCTGGGCTGAGGGACACCCCCCAGTGCACAAATTTCATGCACTGGGCCTCTAGTTTCTTACATAAGCAACATTATTTCACATGTAGAGTGAGAGAATGCTTCTAAATACCAAAACGTGTTATGGAAACATAATATATTAAGTTAGAATGAATAAACATCTTGTACACAAGAGGGAAAAAAGAAGTAGGTAAAGTATGTAAATACCATTATAGCAAGTAGGTATAAACCTGAATATATAATATGCATGAAATACAAAGAAATACTACCACTAGTTAGGCTGGCTTTGCCTTCACCAAGCTCACCTGTTATTAATCACTTTAAGTAAAACTTGGTGTTTCTTTTCATGCTCAAGAAAATATTTACCATTCTCCACCACAATCCTTCCAGGTATTGAAAAGATCTGGCACTTGGTATTTTCACAGCATTTTGACAAGGGCTGGCAGTTTACTTAAGCTACTACTTTAACTAACAATTCTCAAACTAACAATGGCTAAATCTCCAAGCTCTGTTGCCCTTTCTCTCCTACAGATGTAAAAAGCTGTTAACAATCTTTCTATACTTTCTGGAAACAACTCACCTCCTTCGTGCTGCTAATTAGATTTAGAGGGCAGTGGCAGTTCTTTGCCTTCTTTTCTTTAATATTTACAGAAAAAAGGCTTCCTGGTTCTCTCCTTTTTGTGTTTATTTTCCTCATAATCACCCTGCTTCTAATCAGGGAAGAGCGCCTTGTTGGAAACCAAGTTACCAACTCATGCATTTTACTTCCCCTTCTTCCAGATAAATGGCTCAGATTCATAGAAAGAGGGATCATTATCATAATTCTTCAGGTTTAATATTTTCCAATCTATAGACCTTCACTAGCCCTACTTAAAATTTTTTTTAAATTAAATGTATTGGGGTGACATTGGTTAAATAAAATTATATGTTTCAAGTGCATAAGTCTATGCTACATCATCTGTATATTACATTGTGTGCCCTGTACCCAAAGTCAAATGTGAATTGCTTTTGACCTTCACCCTCAAAATGTTTCAAAAGACATTTAAATACGATGGGCCAGTTTTAAAGAGCAATGTAGTCCTCTCTTCCACAATACATGTGTTAAATTTGCAACAATATGGAGATTAAAAGAGGAAAGATGGCATGTTAATTCACAACGGGTATAATATATTTTCCTTACTTGGTAGTAAATATCTATCCTAAATCAACAGCTAACATCATATGTATTAGTAAAATACCATAAATGAATTCCTATTTAGAACAGAAATCAGGTAAAAAGAACTATCATCATTATGATTTTTTTTTTTTTTTTTTTTTTTAGTTTCCTAACCAGTGCAATAAAACAAGTAACAGAAATAAGACATGTCACTACTGGAAACCATGAGACACAGTATCTGCAAAATTGATGACTTCCTAACACAAGAGAATCTAAATTAAATACATTTAGAATGAGAGTTTAAGTACCAGTTTTCCTAAACATTTCAGTAACCACAGTGGAGAGTCCATTGGCTGTACCACCAAAACATGGAGGATATCTAAGAACTAGTGACCCAGTGTGCAAAATCGCGCGAGACCCACCCACGTGCTTCTCGCCACACACGTAGCCCTGCCCTGCCACATGTGCCTCGCTGCACACGCAGCCCCGCCCACCTGTGTGCACCTCTCTGTGCATGTGGCCTCCTGGTGACCGGTCTTTCATTGTTATGGCATTAGGGCCACTGGGTTCTTATAATATAGGTAATTTCAACAATAAATATGCAGGACCTATATTGGGAAAAAACACAAAATTTTACAAAAAAAACCCCTCAAAAAACTCTTGATAAATGAATAAGAATACAAAATTTTCAAATTGTTAAATCCCTGAAATTAATGCACAGTTTTAATAACATTTACCAAAAAAATCCAAGAGATTATTTTCATACTTTGATGAAGTGATTCTAAACTCCATCCTAAAGAAAAGATAGCCAGGAGTAACATATATTCTGAAAAGGAAGACTAATGAAGAGAACTTGCTCTAACAAATAATAGAAACTGGTTCTAAAACTACAATAGCTAAAATAGTATGGTACTGGTACACAAGTTTTTTTGAGAAAAACAAATAAATGTAACAAACTATAGAGACCCAAATAGTAATATAGAGCTTAGTATGTTTCAACACAAGTTCAGGTATGTGCGATTTGGACCTGTGTTAGCACGGTGATAAAAGGATTTGTGTTGTGGCAGCTGTTGCTTTCCTGCTGGGCTCCTGGATTGTTTTGAAGGGAACACTGCCAGAAAGTCAGAGTTCTTGATAATATGTAAGCTCCTAGGAAAAGTTAGTGGGCATAGTTTTCATAGGCAAGGATTTCTTCTAATGCTTCCTTTGTCTGTGAATGTATATGCAAGGGTTGAACTGCTTATTTTGGCAGATAGCCTTAAATATTTAAAAGGTTAGCACTACACTGGATTTCCTTCTGTATGTTTCAGGTTATAATGAAGGTATTTCACCATTTCTACCCTCTGATCTAAAGAATCTTTAAAAATATCATTTCAAGATTCCATTTCTTTGGAGTAGTTACTACAATTAGCACATCTATTAATATAGCATCATACACATCTTTTGGCAAGCTTCATTTTATTTATTTTATTATTTTTTAAATCCTCATCCAGGGATATTTTTCCATTGATTTTTAGAGAGAGTGAAAGAGAGAGGGAAAGACAGAGAGAAATATCAATGTGTTTACACATCAATTGATTGCCTCCTGCATGCACCCTAGCCAGGGACCAGACCAGGGAGGAGCCTGCAACAGAGAATCAAACCTGTTACACTTCAGTCTGCAGGCTGATGCTCTATCCACTGAGCAAAACCAGCTAGGGCTGGCAAGCTTCATTTTAAAATTAAAGTAATACTTTGCTTTAATCTGCAACGTATACAGGACCAAATATGCACCTTGGAAAAACATTGATTTAGAATATATTAAATTACGTCTGAATAGGAAAAGGCAATTGTTCTCAAACAATGAGCACTATATTGAAGAGAAAGAATTTTTAAAAGAATTGCATTATATCTCTTTCTGTAAATCAAATGTATCAAGAAATAGTTGATGTTGATTCTATCTAAAATTATATATATTTCTTTCAAAAACATTCTACAGTTGTACTCAAGTTTATAACTATGGATAAATTCAAGTCCTTACTTTATGATGGCTAATTTTGTGTTATTTTTCCTATTTAATAAAAACAATAAAATTTGGCAAAAATTATCTGCTTATCATTTATTTAATGAATAACTATTTTTAATTGCCTACCATGTGCCAGATTCCATACTAGATATTACATTGTTATAACAAAACAAACACATTATCTGCCCTCATGAAGCTTTCAGTCTGGGAGAGACAGACAATAGACATTTAAATGGACAAATCCTATATGATAAAAGCCTAATATGCAAATCGACCAAACAATAGAACGACCGGTCAGCAGGGGGTGGGGTCGGTGAGTGGGCAGCACCAGGCCAACAAAGGTGGGTGACAGCGGGTAGAGGGAGGGGACAGTGATCAGGGGGTGACAGCGACCGGTGGTGCCATCCCCTGATCACTCTGCCAGTCACCTCCTGCAGAGGAAGGCCACTGGTGGCAGCAGCAGGGTGATGGGGGGCAGGGCTGGCCGCTAGATTGGCCTGCCAGTTGCCTGCTGCAGACGGAGGCCAGAATGCGGCTTAGGCCCACTCCCCATGAGCAGTGGGCCTAAGCCATCAGTTGGACATCGCCTGAGGGCTTTCAGACTGCGAGAGGGTGCAGGCTGGGCTGAGGCACCCCCCCTCGAGTGCACGAATTTTCATGAACCAGGCCTCTAGTGTATATATAATTACAGATATTGATATTGGAAGAAGTTGGATAATAATTTCTGGCTAGTGAGAGATTTGTCCAAATAACCAAATTAACCCTTGAAAGGAAAAAGATTATCTCAAACTACCATGTTTTGTTGTACCCACACTATACCCATGGTCATTCTCTTTAAAGAATTATGTATAACCATTGACAGCAAAATCTCAGACTTGCTTCATAGCAATATGTTTATGGATACATGTCCTAGGACTGTGGAAATTAAGGAGAAAATAAACAAATGGGACTACATAAAAATAAAGAGTTTCTGCACAGCAAAAGAAACCATCAATAAAATTACAAGAGTGCCCACTTCATGGGAGAATATATTTGCCAATGATACAACTGATAAGGGGTTAAACCTCCAAAATTTACAGGGAACTCATACAAATTTACAAAATGAAGATAATGCAATTTAAAAAGGACAAAGGACCTCAATAGACACTTATCCAAAATGGACATGCAGAAGGCCAAAAGGCATATGAAAAAGTGCTCAAAGTCACTGATCATCTGAGAGATACAAATAAAAACAACAATGAGGTACCACCTCACACCTGTTAGAATGGATATCATCAATAAATCAACAACTGACAAGTGCTGGTGAGGATTCAGAGAAAAAGGAACCCTCTTGCACTGCTGGTGGGAATGCAAACTGGTGCAGCCTCCAAGGAAAACAGTTTGGAGTTTCCTCAAAAAACTAAAAATGGAACTACCATTTGATCCAGTGATCCCACTTCTAGGAATATATTCCAAGAACTCAGAAACACCCATCAGAAGGAATATATGCACCCCTATGTTCATAGCAGTGCAATTTACAATAGCTAAGATTTGGAAACAGCCTAAGTGACCATCAGTAGATGAATGGATTAAAAAGCTGTGGTACATCTATACAATGGAATACTATGCAGCTGTAACAAAAGAAAGAACTCTTACCATTTTCAGCATCATGGATGGACCTAGAGAGCATTATGATAAATGAAATAAGCCAGTCAGAGAAAGATAAGTATCCCGTGATCTCACTCATATGTAGAATATAATGAATAACATAAACTAATGAACAAAAATAGACCCATAGATATAGAAACATCGAACAGACTCTCAAACCTCAGAGGGAAGGCAGGGGAAGGTGGAGGAGGGAAAGAGGTCAACCAATGAACTCATATGTCTATATGCATAACCCATAGACACATACAGTGGGTGGTGAAGGCTTGGCGGGGGAGAGGAGTGGGAGAGGTCAATGGGGAAAAATGGACATATGTAATACTTTCAACAATAAAGATTTATTTTATAAAAGAATTATGTATATGTTTTATAATATTTCACAAGTTAATAAAATGTGATAACATGCTTCTTTAACTTTGCCTATGAAATATACTAAACATAATACTTTAATGAAACTTCCATTTTTAACTAGCTTCTATTTTGAAGGCTAAGTTTATATATTATATTTTCTTCATGTGTATTTTTGAATAATTATTGAGGGGCACCATTATTTTTTGACCAATTCACTATGTATTTAATTCTGTACAGCCTATCCAAGGAAGGAATGGCTCAAAGAGTTGAGAAGGAACTGTGTGTATCCTTGAAAAAGCATGGCGCTCCTTCCAAAAGGTAGAGGTAATTAGTCTCTAATAATTTGAAGGAACTACCATGACTAGAACATTAAGATAGGAAATCAACTAACTGGTGAATATCTTAAATCAAGTGAACAAGAATGAGACAAATGAGTCAGGAAACTACAGACAGAAATCTTCAAGGATATTCCTGAAAGAGATAACCAAAAGATCAGTGATTGCAAACCACAGCTGAAGAAGAAATCTTTGAGACCTAATAAGAATTCACCTTCCTTTGAAGAGCACCAAGAACTAGGGAAGGCCTAAGTGAGCTAGGACTCAAGAGAATCCTGGCATCTTCCAAGTGGAAGTTTAGCATAAGCAACAGTCAGAGAGAATGAGATGGAGGGCCACTATCCAGAAAGGAATAGAAATAAGTTCTAAAATAAACAAAGGATTGTGCTCATCTGAAAATGGTGTAAACTCAAATCTACTTTCAATTAAAAGTCCCAGTGGTCATTCAAGCATACTCTTTTTCCCCTAGAAAGAGTGAAGAGAAGGAAAGAAACAGATTTTTAAAATTGCATTAGCCAAACTCATCTAATGTGACCTTTAAGTTAGAATATTAAGCTTGCTCTGAGAGATTACCTCTTGCTATATTTTCCTTTAGTTTTCTTTATAAAGGCATGGGTTATGCGTCAACCTCATTGTAACTGAACCAAAAGTAAATTCCAGACATCAGGCAGGATAGATGAGTAGACAACGAAACACCTTCCATGGCCTGTGGAAGGAGCAGGAGCTGTCCAGAATGGGATAGTGGAATTGGGAGCAATGGGGGGGGGTCATAGAGCTAACAAAAATTCTCAGACAACTGGAGATGTGAATACCTACCTTCCTCAGACGTTTTGCCACCTTTTTTCAAAACCAAACTAACCTGCTTCCAGTCAAAATGGCGGCATAGGTAAATGTGCTATGCAGAACCTCCCGCAACCACATAAAAAATACAAGTAAAGTACAGAACAGCCATCACTCAGAACCACCTAAAGTCTAGCTGAACAGAAGTCCTATAACTAAGGACATAAAGAAGAAGCCATGTTGAAACTGGTAGGAGGGGCAAAGATATTGAATGGGCTGGTCTGATACCCAAATGTGGCAGATGAAAACCAGGAGGGGTAGCTCAGCTGCAAAGACCCCCTTGAGGAGAAAGGGGTCTCAGCCCCAAACCAGGCCCCCAAGTCCAGTCTTCCAGTGCCAGGAAGAAAATTTCCCATAACTTCTGGCTGTAAAACCCAGCAGCAATTGAAGCTGAGGAAGACAGAGTCTGCTAGAGTCCCTCTTAAAGGGCCCACACATGGACTAACTCAGACTCACTCCATCTAAGTTCCAGTGCTGGGGGAGCAGTTTGAAGGGAACCAGGGACATATAGGGAGGAACTGAAGTGTATGGCATCAGGGTGACAGCTGGAGGGGCAGCTTTCCCCCAGACTGAAGTGCTGGCAGAAGACATTGTTCCTTTTCTGAGACCTCTCACCCTACAGAGTCAGCAGGTGGGTGCTATATCTGAGTCTCCATAAACCTGGCTTTCACTGTTGGGATGCCCTGGTGATTCCCTGAAACCCACCCCACCCAATTTATGGGACCACCAAAGCCCTTTCCAGTGGCTTTTCCATATAAAGGGATTCTCTTGTCTCATGCTTTGAACTTTAGTAAAATCTCTTAAACAAGCAGTATCTGGCCTCAGTGTGCCTTGTACCTCTTGCTAAGTGGCCCCAGGCCTAGCACTAGTGGCAGCCAGCCTTGGTTTACAGCTTTGCCTCTCCTGGGCACTTCTAAACCCAACACAAATAGCAGCCAGCTGCAGATCAAGTTGTAGCTCATTCCATGTGGCCCAGGCAAAACACAGGCTGTAGCTAACCTTGACCTGCAGCTCCTGGGAGGCGCCAGAGCCAGCACACCTGGTGGACAGCTTCATACCACATTGAAGCACCACACAACTACCTCCACAAGTGACATGCTAAAGGGCAGACTCAGCAGTCACCAGAGCCCCTCCGAAGTAAGTCCTACTCCAAGGAGTGGGCCCCTGCACAGCTGATCTTCCATGGTGGTTGCAACCAATCCTTACAGCTTATTGGCCTGGGGTAAGTCTCTCCCATTGACAAGCCAATAGCAATCAAGGCTCAACTATTACAGGAGGGTGTACCTAGCCCACACATAGTGGAGGGGCTGCATCTGGAGTGCCAGTGAGCCCTACAGGATACCTACTCCATTAGGCCACTCTACCAAGCCTGAGAGATATAGCAGTTCTACTTAATACATAGAAACAAACACATGAAGGCTGCCAAAATGAGGAGACAAATAAACATGTCCCAAATGAAAAAAAAAAACAACACAGAACAAAGCTCCATACAAAGAACTAAACAAAATGGAGACAAGCAATCTATTAGGTGCCGAGTTCAAAACACTGGTTATAAGGATGTTTAATGACTTAGGGGAAGAATAGATGAACTTAGAGAGAACTTTAACAGCATAAAAAAGGACATATACCCCTGGCCGGTTTGGCTCAGTGGATAGAGTATAGGCCTATGGACAGAAGGGTCCTGGGTTTTATTCTGGTCAAGGGCATGTACCTTGATTGCAGACTCAATCCCTGTCCCTTGCAGGGGTGCATGCAGGAGGCAACCAATTGATGTGTCTCTCTTTCATCAATCTTTCTCTCTGTGTCTCTCCCCCTTCCTTCTACTCTTCCTAAAAATCAATGGAAAAATATCCTCAGGTGAGGATTAACAACAACAACAAAAAAGGGGGTGGGGAGGGGACATGGAAACCATAAAAAACGAAACAGTCAGAAATGAAAGCTACACTACCTGAAATGAAGAATAATTTGCAGGGAAATCAATAATATAGTAGATGAAGCTGAGAATCAAAACAGAAATTTGGAATATAAGGAAGCAAAAACACCCAATTAAAACAGTAAAAGGGCCGAAACCGGTTTGGTTCAGTGGATAGAGCGTCGGTCTGTGGACTGAAAGGTCCCAGGTTCGATTCCGGTCAAGGGCATGTACATTGGTTGTGGGCACATCCCCGGTGGGGGTGTGCAGGAGGCAGCTGGTCGATGTTTCTCTCTCATCGATGTTTCTAGCTCTCTATCCCTCTCCCTTCCTCTCTGTGGAAATCAATAAAATATATTAAAAAAAACAGTAAAAGGAAAAAATAATTTAAAATAATGAAGATAATATAAGGAGAACTCTAGGACAACTCTGAGCATATGAACATTCACATTATGGAGGTGCCAGGAGGAGAAGAGAGAGAGCAAGGGATTGAGAACCTATTTAACCAGTTAACTGCCATGCATCCAAAAAGGAAACCCTCCCCATGTCTTCCATATGTGCTGGAATATTTACGAATTTAAGTTACCATAATTTACTTTACAAACCCAGAGACGTCACTAACAAGTCTGATTTTAAAATTGGGAACCAGAGTTGATATGCGAGGTTTGAGACTATAGATGTGTGTGTTGTGTGGGGGAGGTCCGCTGTTTGCATCTGTAGATGCTTGTGGCATACAAAGGGTTAAGAAAATAATGAGTGAAAACTTTCCTAACCTGGTGAAGCAAGTAGACATACAAGTCCAGGAAGCACAGAGAATCTTAAACAAGATGAATCCAAAGAAGTCCACACCAAGACACATCATAATTAAAATGCAAAAGGTTAAAGACAAAAAGAGTATTTTAAAACAGCAAGAGAAAAGCAGTTAGTTATCTACAAGGGACTTCCCATAAGACTGTCAGCTGAAACTCAATAGAAACTTTGCAAGTCAGAAAGAATTGGCAAGAAATATTCAAAGTAATGAAAAGCAAGGCCTTACAACCAAGATTATTCTGCCCAGCATTTAGAATTAAAGGTCAAATAAAGAGCTTCCCAGATAAGAAAAAACTAAAGGAGTTCATCACCACCAAACCAGTATTACAAGAAATGTTAAAGGGTCTTCTTTAAGAAGAAGAAAAAAGGGATAAAAAAATATGAACAATAAAATGGCAATAAATACATACCTGTCAACAATTGAATGTAAAAAACCCCACAAAATTAATTAACAAGCAGAACATAAACAGACTCATAGATACAGAGAACATTTTTTCAGTTGTCAGATGGGAGGGAGGTTGGGGGGATGGGTGAAAAAGTGAACGGATTAAGAAATACAAATTGTAGTAACAGAATAGGCATGGGGATGTAAAGTACGGTATAGGGAATAGAGTCAATAATATTCTAATAACTATGTATGGTGTTGGATACAAGATTTATTGGGATAATCACTTAGTGCATTATATAATGTCTAATCCCTGGGGTGTACACCTGAACTAATATAATATTGTATGTCAACTGCATTTGAAAAATAAAAATTATTTAAAATAAAAAACAAAAAACAAACAGACCTAATGAAAAAAATAAATTCTGCTTCAAAAAAGAAGAAAGAAATAGGAAGGAAGGAAGGAAGGAAGGAAGGAAGGAAGGAAGGAAGGAAGGAAGGAAGGAAGGAAGGAAGGAAGGAAGAAAAGATAGAAAAGAAAGAAGAAAGGAAACCCAGAGCAAAAAGGACCACAACTTCTCTCAGGCTGTTTAAAAAGCATCTCAAACAAAGAAAGGTCAGCTTACAGAGAAAAGTAATTCCAGCGGTTATAAAGTTCTTGACCACAGGCCAAGTGAGGGTCATTCAGAAGGCATGCACGAGAGTAGAGGCAAAGGCAGAATCAGTCAAATAAATTCTGTCTTAAGAGTCCATTATTACATGTTCATGGCAAGAGAAAAAAATCTGTCTGGGTTTGATCTATTACACCTTTTATGAGCAGAGTTTGAAATGAAACAATGAGATTGTTTTGGTCATTAAGATGCCTTAAGGGAATCTTATTCAAATTTTTTTTTTCTCCTGAAACAAAGGTACTTAAATGCAAGACTCTGGGGTTTATTGTAAATAAAGACTATAAATTTCACAGCTAGTCACACATATTTTTACATAGTTCACAGCTTAGTATGACTAAATATGCAACAGATATTTTGGTAATATTTTTTCTACAATGACAATTAAGTTCCTAAAAATCATCCTTTTTATACATACTGAAAAAGGCTATGTGAAGTTTGAACATCATGGATCATTTCTGAAAATGCCACAGAATGTCAATTTACATGCTAATCAGAAAAAAAGGCAAACATATTTTTTTTTTGAGCGCTTACATTGAGTCAGGTAACCAATTTTGTTAGAATATAAGAGCAAATACTGTAGCAGATATCTTATACTTAAGACTCACCATGTTTGTGAACACTTCTTTGAAATAAACGTAACTTATGTTTGTTAGGTCTGATTAAATAATTGAATCAATACCCCCTCCCCTGGGAACTGACCTTTAGACCACTTCACAACCAACATTCCCTTTCACTTAGACCCGTGGTTGGCAAACCGCGGCTCGCGAGCCACATGTGGCTCTTTGGCCCCTTGAGTGTGGCTATTCCACAAAATACCACGGCCTGGGAGAGTCTATTTTGAAGAAGTGGCATTAGAAGAAGTTTAAGTTTAAAAAAATTGGCTCTCAAAAGAAATTTCAATCATTGTACTGTTGATATTTGGCTCTGTTGACTAATGAGTTTGCCGACCACTACTTAGACCGAATTCCTTAATGCTAAGATCATTATCTTTCCCCTCTGGACTTTCCCAGGATCCAGACCTGCCCAGAGAGTTCCCTGCTGACAAAGCCCACCTAGAGTCCTTTAAAACCTATGACTCCCCATCCCTGGGTGCTGATGCCATTTGGGGGCTCAGCACACTGGTCTCCAGATGACCTAATAAATTTATAATCCCTTACCACTTTGGCCTCATGCTTCCTTCTTCAGTGACCCTAACAATGTTCATGTATACTCTATATTCCTATTTCATTACAGGAAAGCCTTTCTAATTTGCTGAAGCTGCTAAGTGAATTAGAGATGCTCATCAAGTGCTCATTTGAGGAGACTAAGGAGGGCCACATGATAGATATGAGGCAGGCAATATACTGCTTGCAATTGTGCCTAGATTTGGAATACTTGGGAAGAAATTTGGATTAACACTAACTCCTCACAGGAGTCCTTGGGCAGAATAATTTTGGCTTGGAGGTGTCATTATCCAAGGGTGTGATGAAGAGTCCTGAAATTCCTTGGGAATGTCTAAGAAATGGTTGTGGTGGCTATTGTGAATGAATTCTAGCTGTTCCCCTAAATCAAAATATGTATTTTTGAATTGATTAAAATACTGAACTTTTGTGTGTGTGTTTTATTTTTATTGTTGAGAGTATTACAGATGTCCCCTACTCCCCCCCGCCCCCTCCTTTACCTCCTTCCACTGGCTCCTGCCCCATCCTAGGCCTTCACTGCACTATTGTCTGTGTCCACAGGTTATGCATATATGCATATAAATTAGTTGATTAATTTCTTCCCACCCCACTCCCCTACCCGCTAAGATCTGTCAGTCTGTTCCATGAAGCTAGACTACCATGCTCCCCCCCCAAAAAAGTTACTGGATGAAGTGCCCTTACCACCAAGATCCCTTCAAGAGTTACCATTTTTTTCCCCCACATTTTGATTTAACTGGATTCCATGCCTTTCTTTTGAATTGTGATCACTTGAATATCGGGACTACTCATTTCCCAATGGAATATTTCCCCCTTAGCACTTTGAGACAGGAGTGTGTCAGCCATCTGTCTGACAATGTGTAGGTCAGGTGCATCTTGCTTGTTCACCCTGAAGTGCTTTAACTCCTACCATCTTCTTCATCACAATCACCTTTCCCTCTCTCTTTTTCTGTCACTGTGAGTGACACACCAGCTGACAATGTTACAAATAGGAAGGTTTGGGCAGAGTGACTGTCAGAAATATTTTTACTGTGTGAAAGGACATTTGTGGAATGTCATGGCATCGTTGCCTCCTGGCCCTGAGAGACTGTGGCATTTAGTATTGGGCTCTTGCCACTGCACCCAGCATACCGAAGTGAGTTCCTGGCCCCATCATACAATGCTAAGCATTGAAGCAATATCCTCATCTTCTATATATAAATGTATTTATTTTCATGTTCTTCCTTATACCTTAACTTAAGGTAGATTTTATACTTTGACTTAGATGTGATTTAACTGAAGTCCTCAAAAACACTTTGGTAAATGCTATTACCAGAATTAGAATATGCCCCCTGAGTTGCAGTGAGATTTGTGCTAAAGTTCACAATGTGAATTTGATAGCTCTAAACATGAGATATGTACTAGCAGCATTTACTGAAATCCCTCAGTCCCCTATCACTTTCCTTAGATTTCAAAGTTATGGAATTGTCCAGTATGTTTGTGCTCAGAATGATCTGATATGACTCAAGTGTTATTTTGAGCATGATTCTGTTTCCAATTATGTTGGCCTACATGTTTTAATGTGATTTGGATTACCAATATAAATCAGTTGATTGTACACAATTCCTTTGTGTTTTCTATTGTAATAACATATTTCTTTAATACATTTCATTGTATCAGATTACAGTATACCATCTTGATATAAAGCAGTTTTAATTGAACTTGATCATCTCCCAGTGCTTTAATTCTAAACATATTGGATTTTAAATTTGGGGCACTTTTTAGTAGCAAATTTATTAACCTCTAATATCTCTTGGATCATGTTTAAAATTATTTCAAGGTTTCCCTCACCTCAAGCCAGGCTAACCATGTGATAATCTGAAAAATATATCTACCTTTTAAAAATCTTATTTTGGGAGGCAATTTACTCTCACTATGACTATATGAATAACAAGGTCCCAGAAAATACATTGACATAATTTCAGAGATTTCCAACTAGTTTTACCCATAGGTGAATTAGGTTGTTGTGTATGTTATCAGAATTGAGGACTCCTACCTTTTTAAAAAATATTCCCTTCACTAGCTCATTTGAAATTAGTTCTTTGGTATCTGTGAGTAGTCAGTTGAAATGCAAACACCTCTGGATGGGTAGTATATAAATATATTATTTGCCATTAACATCTTGGCACAGATTTATTTAACAGACCTCTGATAATTAGTTGAAAGGGACTGCCAAAACCAAGATTTGATATCGCTTAAGGTGGATCGCAGGTTTGCAAGATTTGATATTGGTTTATTTCGAGGAAAAGTCTGCTTAAAGTAATGGTAACTTTTAGCTATGTAAGGGAAGCATACTGGCATAAGGAATCTGAGTGCAGGCAGGGAAAAGAGAAATAGCAGATGCTTATACCAATTTCACCCAAGTCCCAATTTTTGTGTAGTCAGCCTATGCCTGTGACTTCTATATAAGATTAGACTGCCTGGTTGCCACTGCCATCCACCCACCAGAGTGACTTTCAAAACTACCTTGAATTGGATGTTTTCTATGTAGGTGGTGAAAAGACGTTTCTCTAACACTTTCCTCCTTTCAAAACTTCCTTAGGTGTCTTCTTGCCATTTTTGGAAAAGCAGTCTTTGAAAAACTTCTTGTTGCCTAGTGTGCTTGGTGCTTTACCATTTAATCGAGGCAATCCTATTCAACTTTTCCCACCAACTTTTCTCTTTAAAATATTTATACCTGGTTAAACTACCAGTGAGAGGGAGCCTTGTATAGGTTCCACAGCTTCCTAGGGAAAGCCCTGAAAACTCTCAATATTATTTTCCACACATTCTATCTCTACTTTTGGTTTACTCCTTTATTTAGATTGAACACAACCTCCAAGAACCTTATGTGCAAGTGTATTTGAGAGACAAAATGTTAATTAAGACCTTTCATTTCTGAAAATCCCTTTATTCCACCATTAAATTTGGCTGGGTATAGAGTTCTAGATTCCATCAAACTTTTGAAGCATGATTCATTGCTTTCTAGCTTCCAGTGCTGCTATTGAGTCAACAGAGGCTCTTTGATTCCATGGTGCTCTGAAATTTCACTATGGTGTGCATTTGTGTGATCATTTTTATTTATTATACAAGGTACTTGATAGGCCCTTTCAGTTTGGAAACTTACGTACTTTAATTTTCTTATATTACTTCTTGGATAATTTTCTTTTTTCCATATCTACATTTTGGGCATCCTGGATTGATCCTCAGGCCATCTCTTCTCCCTATGTATATTTTTAATCCTAGTTTCCAGGAGGTTTCTTCTAATTTATATTCCAAAACATTTCTATTTTGTCTTATTTTAAACTTCCCAAACATTTTCTCCACTGAATGTTCTTTTTTATAGCCAATTGTTAATGAATGCTCTATATTCTCATCTCTCTGAAATAACATTTTTAAAAAGTTTTCTTCTGTTCCTTACATTTTCTCTGTTCCCTGCAAGCTCATGTTTTTATGTTCTATTGTTTTTATCTCTCTTTCCTTGATGTGTTGTTTTTAATAGCTCACTTTTATATACAAGTAAGAGACTGAGAAGGTGATTAGAAGTTATTTGTATATGAATAGGCATTTTTATGTAGTACATTTCCTTGTAAGTTGAGAAGGCTGCACATCAGCGTTCTCCAAAATGTCAGTATTTTTATGTATTTTCTATTAGACAAGTTAGTTTCCACATAGAGGAATATTGCAGTTTCCAATGAAGTGCTATAAGCCTGGTTGCTGGTATGTCTGGATATACAAAAGGAGTGGGTGGAGATGAAAGATTGCATTATTTAGTGTGCAGACATTAAATCCTCACTTTCAGTGTGGCAACTCACTCCAGTTCTTAGCCATATAAACGTTTTCAGCAAGAAAAGCCTTCCAGTGTTCTGCATGCATTGTCAAAGGGAAATTGTTTCATGGAATGCACAAGTGAAGTTAGGGGGAGGGGCTATAAACTCCTCTTACCAACTGCCAATCTATCATTCTGTTTTCAATCCTACCCACACCCCTTCCTCGCAGTGTTTCTCAACCTGTCTAATGCCACTACCCTTTAATGCAGTTCCTCATGTTGTGGTGACCCCCAACCATAAAATTATTTTCGTTGCTACTTTATAACTGTAATTTTGCTACTGATATGAATTGTAATATAAATATCTGTGTTTTCCGATGGTCTTGGGCAACCCTGCTAGCGGTTCTCAACCTGTGGGTTGCGACCCACAGGTTGAGAACCGCTGCTATAGAGCCTAAGACCATCGGAAAACACAGGTATTCACATTACGATTCATTAACAGTAGCAAAATTACAGTTATAAAGTAGCAACGAAAATAATTTTATGGTTGGGGGTCACCACGACATGAGGAACTGTATTAAAGGATCACAGCATTAGAAAGGTTGAGAACCACTGTGAGTCTAGAGGTTCGTAGTGCCTCCAAATCCAAGACTTTTTGAGGTTCTGCAGCATGCATTTTGCCTTGCTTTTTTTTGGATTCTCCCCAGTTTTAGGCTTAGGTTTCAGTATTATCTACTCTACTAAGTCAGTTACCACCTGTTCATCTGCTTTTCAGCTTACAAAACTTGTGTTGACATTTCTCTTCTGCTGCCATCTCCTCTCATGTTCTCTTTGTCCTTTTGGATTTTAAGACTTTAAAAAGTCTTTGTTGTTATTTTAGTTAAGTTTTTAGGTGTGAAGATACATCTAACATTCTTACTTGGACTCCCCTTATGGATTTTTAATAGCTGTATGGTATTCTGTGGTATGTATGGGCCAATGAGTGATATACAAAATATTTAATATCTGGCCACACATGAACTCCAACCAATCAGAATGGAAAACTGTCATAATGGTAAAGCATGATCCTGAAGCCTACACTATGCAAACGTTATGTGTTTACTTATTAGACCACGTGGAGATTCAAGGTGTCCTGGGGAAAGGACCAAGATGGCCAGGGTGCTAGAGGGGTATAATTGGTGTGGAAATCGAGGCAGAAACTATTAACAAGCTGTTCTAGAATTATTTTAATACTTTATCAACTAGCTATCTCCATTTTTGCATTCTGGATAAATATAAATTATGTATGTGCCATAAACTAATCAATCATTTACTGATGGATATTTAGATTATTCTTCATTTTGTTGAAATTTATAATAATCTGTGCATGACATCCTTGGACATACCTTTTTCTGCACTTTTGGGAATATTCCTGTAGCATTGATTTTTTTAAAAAATAGTAGATTTCATTCATCAGTTACCTTGAAAACAACCAATGCAAATTAAAGTTACTGATATTTTTTAAAGATAACCTATAATTTAAGTTAATTCAACCTATTCACATTTAGAAGTAAGTTCTGAGACTTTTGTTTTATTGACAATGAATAGACATACTTTCCCCTATTTCTCTTGTTAAGAACAAATAAAAACTCTGTATATAAGTATATATAAAACAAAAAGGGGCATTGCATCATAATAAAAAGATTGATATGTCAAGAAGATACAATAATCCTAAATGTATATGAACTAAACAACAGAGCCTCAAAGCACATGACACAATGCTGGTAGAGCTGAAAGGAGATGTAGACAGATTCACAATTATAGTTTGAAAATCCCAAATCTCAACAACTAATAGAACTACCAAACAGAAAGTGATCAAATTTATAAAAGATCTAAACAAAACAATCAAGCAGAAGTATCTAATTTACATATTTAGAACACTCCACCCCCAAATGGTAGAATATACATTCTTGTCAATCACCCATGGAACATGCACCACGATACACTATACCCTGGATCGTAAAACAAATATCAAGAAATGTAAAAAAAAATTGTAATTGTACAGAGTTTGTTCTCTGATCACAGCCAACTTGAATAAGAAATCAATAACACATAAAGGCAAAGGAAAATCATTAAACACTTGAAAATTAAATAATAAAAATACAAATAAGCTATGGATCACAAGGGAAGCCTCAAATTGAATTTTTAAAAGGATACAGAACAAAATGAAAAAGGAAAGGTTTCATATTAATAACCTAAGTTTCTACATCAAGAAACTAGCAGAGCAAAAGAAACCTAAAGCAAGAAAAAAGAAGGAAATAGTAGAGAGCAGAAATCAATTACATGGAAAATAAGAAAATAATAGAGAATTGATGAAATAAAAAGAAAAGCTGGTTCTTTGAAAAAATCAAAACAACTGTTGAATGTCTAGCCAGATAACAAAAATAAAAGTGGAAATATATAAATCATCAATATCAGAAGTACGTTGGGGATATTACTAAAGATCCTGCAGCCATTCAAAGGATAATAAAATAATACTGTAAACAACTTGGTACTCATAAATTTGACAAGTTAGAAGATCCACCC